>NC_059294.1:1485000-1497500 GCF_017591435.1 Portunus trituberculatus | reverse complement strand
AAAGAAAATAATCAAGTCCTGTGTATACACCGCCATAACAAATGATAAGTGTTGGAAATCACCCGCTGGAACCAATTAGTTAGCGGGGTTCATGAGGTGCAGTGACCAACAACCAGCCAGCCCGCGCAGCACAGCCGACCACAGTCCACCACAGCCCACCACAGCCCACCACAACCCACCTTAACCAGACATGAGTACGCTGTGGAAACCGGATACAGGGTGGGCGGGACGCGGGTGTGGGTGGTGGTGGCCGCGGCGGTAATAGTGATGGTGCGATATGACCTAAACACTTGTATCTGGGTGATAAATCTACGCCGCGGCCGATACCCACTATCAGGAGTACTGAGGTGAGAGGCAATGATTGCGTCTTCTGGCGTGGTTACCTCAACAACACACGGAGATGAGTGGTAGATAGCGCCAGCTGTAATGAGAGTTTACATGGAATTCACGAGGGAGATGTAGATCAGTGATACGATACAGCTGGGAGTTGCTCACCGGAGATACGAATGGCGGAATTAGTGCGGTGTAGTGCGGGCTGCTGCTAGTGGTGCTGCTAGTAGGTTTTTCGTCTCGCCTGCCTTTGATCGTTGTTTATGCATATAGGATGGAGTCTCCGGGTGCAGCGGTGGCGAATTAAAGCGGCCGTGCAGGCACATATGTTTCCTGAATGAGGCTGTGGAGTCTGGCTCAGCGGCAGCAACTGTTGGTTTTGCTGGCCACACACACTCCGCTGATGTAGGGCGTCGGAATTACCCTTTTTGTCCCTTGGGTTTTGGATTTCCTTGAGGGCTTTGGTGAAATTACTTGAAGATATGAATCTAACACCAAGCAGGTGGTAGCCTTTGTGTGAGTGTGTGCTTGTACTTTACTCCCTTCATGAATTTGTTTTGCATAGAAAATTATTTATCTGGCTTGATATTTATTATACGATACACTTCGGTTGCCTTTCTTGTTGTTTATAGTCTACATTCTCTGCCTCCTCCTCTTCCTTCTCTTTATCGTCCTCCGTCTTCCAACATAATCATCAGCAGCAGCAGCAACAGTAGCAAAAGTGTACAGGGCAGAATAATAAGTGTAGGTTTAGACCAGCTCCTGGTTTTCATCCACTCTGGGTTTTGAATTCCTTCCTTTACTGAAATATGTGTTCATGAATCTTTCTTCTTATCATTAGGAACATTTCCTTCATTTAGCGCGACCTCATTCTGTCCCCACACTGCCATTCCTTCCCATCAACAAACACATCGTTAAGTCAGGCAGGTTAGTGTTCAGTCCAGTCATGCTTCTTGCTTTTTTCTTTGCTGTGTCACATATGTCTCGGGCAGTGCGCGCCATTAGTAAGGCAGTGCATCTTGTCTCTCTGCGCTGCTCGATGTAATAACTTTAATTCCTTTACTAGTGTTCTGTGGTTTTTGGTGTTTGTCTTCGTCTTTCTGTTTCATGTAGAACGTAACCCAGTAAACAATCACTCTGTAGTATTTATGTACGTAGTGTCCTGGTACTTGTCATTCAGGATCACCTCTAGTGAATTACCGTTTATTTTTCTAATCAGATTCTTTTGAATATTTTCTTCTTGCAGATTCTGTATGCTCTAGGTCATATTGATACCAATGATAAAAACAGGACTAACGTAGCTTGTTTGAGGCTGCATATAAGGAAGATAGACTAGAAATTGATTTTTTTTTTATGGAACAGAGACGATAAGTGAAAAAACTCAATAAATTCTTGGGTGCAGTCTTTTTGAATTAGACATTTGGCTGTGGTGACGTGCCAGAGACAGGTGACCTTGTCTACCTGAACGCCATACGAACTCAAGGATCCCAGTCTGATGACGGAGGTGGATGCCGTAGGAGCGCACGTGTGTTTTATTGCTACTTTTTTTGCTCTTGAGTGACGGTGACATTCAGGTAGGCAGCCACGCGTGCTACTGGGTGAGGGCATCTGGCGGGCACCACATACAGTCAGGAGCCTTGTTGCTGTCGCTGATAGCAGTGGTTGGAACGTCTTCGTACCTGTCATCGAGATCCGGTATTCTTTAGGGCTTCGTTGATGAGTACCAGCAAACATCCTAGTTGCCTGAGGGACTCCATGAGCGAGGGCGGAAGATGGGGTGATTGAAGGAAAGTGTCCTGCTGATGATGGCCCATGGGAAGGTAAAAAGACCTTAAACAAGATTATGGTACCACAATATTGAGTGTTTTATAATACTATATTGCACTAAGTCGATGAGTGTGGTGAAATCAGACGTAAATATGATGCTAAGTGAAATGTCACGTGTCTTTTGAGTAAGGTAGATAGTGCAGAGTGAACAAGACAAACTAGATAAGGCAGTAGTAACAGAAACTATATTTTGTGAAATTACGTACTGGGAATATTTGCAGTTGAATAAGCAAGTGAAGAACCAAAGAGGCAAATATGGTAACACGTAATTTGAAGTGGACATGATAGCAAAATGGTTTAGTCCATCCAGAGGCAGCTGAGGTGATCTGAAGGTCTAGAAATATTTTCGGTTGAGGTGAGATCTTGATAAGCTTGGGTGACACTCGAGAGATTTCTCCGGTACAACTTAGGTGATAAGTCAGGAGGCATGTCAGAATGCTTTATCTAATTTGTGAAGGTGTTCGTCTGTTTGTGAACCTTGTATCTTGAAGGGAAAGAGATGGGAGGTAAAAAGGAGAGTTCGGAGTGAGTGTATGTTTGTCTGCCTATCTCAGTGTATGTGCGTGTGTGTAGGTACGTTTGTTCTTGCTTAACACTCGTACCCAATTCTATTTTTTACCAAACTGAGTAACGCTCGTGATGTTCCGCCCACTAATGCTGCTTTATCATACACTTCTAGAAATTTATCTTTATTTCTAGCACACAATTCCATCTGTAACTGGTTTCACTATTCAGTATTTCTATATTTGTAACACTATATTTTCTTTTATCTTCCATTCCTCTTATCTTTAATAATTTGTGACTGTGGCTTCTAGATGCGCCGTTTGCAAGTCTAATTCAGGTTTTTTTTATTCATTTTCGGAATTCTTGTTGAACATCTGTGCGTCATTATCGTGCCTGGTGCATTTAAACTTCATTATCACATCTCATCTCCTCATTCCTTCTAGCGTGAGATGATTTAAGTTATTCTTAGGCTCTCATTACGGCTCAACTTCCTCAAAACTTGGTATCCAATCTCTTGTTGGTGTTCACTTTTTTTCCGTACTTTCTTTACGTGCCTTATATGTATATATATATATATATATATATATATATATATATATATATATATATATATATATATATATATATATATATATATATATATATATATATATATATATATATATATATATACGGCCTCCAAGAACACAATATATACCACTTTTTTAAGTACAGTTTTTGTTAGCATGGATTTTTCGAGGAAATCCTTCAGACAAGAACAATACAGATTTTTTTTTTTTAAGTACGGTCTTAGTTGGAATAATTCTTCAAGTACGCCAGTAATAACTCCAAGTGTGTGTGTGTGTGTGTGTGTGTGTGTGTGTGTGTGTGTGTGTGTGTGTGTGTGTGTGTGTGTGTGTGTGTGTGTGTGTGTGTGTGTGTGTGTGTGTGTGTGTGTGTGTGTGTGTGTGTGTGTGTGTGTGTGTGTGTGTGTGTGTGTGTGTGTGTGTGTGTGTGTGTGTGTGTGTGTGTGTGTGTGTGTGTGTGTGTGTGTGTGTGTGTGTGTGTGTGTGTGTGTGTTTCAAGTTCAGGTTTTGTTAGTGTGAGTTTTTCAAGTAACGCCTTCAGACAACAACAGTATATCCAACCTATCCTCTTTACGTGAGGCCTGTATTGATCTCGTTTTTCCAGTTTATCTTCTAGATAACTACACCAAATATATCTAAGAGTATGGGCGTATGTTTTATTTTCAGGTGTGTCCTTTGTTTGTACATTATTTCTTTCTTTTTTTTTTTTTCTAAGCCCAGCCTCAAGATAATGCTAATACATGGAAATTGGTCTGTTCCTTGTTTTCGTGCTGAATGCACTCGCTGCTGTGCCGCTACTTTTATCAGTCAATTAGTACAGCTAGTGTTGTAATGAGTTCATAAACCTTGTCCCTCTCCCTATGTTTGAATGATGCCCTTGCCTTGATCTCCACAATACGCTAAACAAGGGACAGCATGCGTTCATTTTACTGAGTCAAATGTTAAAGATAAAGTGCGAAGCATACACGTCCATGATTCATAGTGTGTTGCTTCTATGAACGTCTCGCGAAAGTGTAGAATTGAGAGCTATTATACATTCTTTTTTTATGCGTTTTAAGTTTAAATTTTTTCTTACATTGTACTACATTCCATTCTTATTTCTTTACGCCTTCACCGAATTCCATAAAAGGTGTTGTGATGGATGGGATGGGATTCTGATTTTCTACTCTTGGATCCATTCTACCTGCTTTGTTGAGCCTTCCTTAGGGATTTCCACGTTTTTTTTCTCTTTTTTATTCAATTTTTTTTTATTCCACTTTCTAGATAGGCCATGACATGTCTTGCGTCATCAAGAAACGTGTTCGAATAACTCTTGTTTGATATAATCGGGTAGATGATTTATGTATCATGTGTGTGTGTGTGTGTGTGTGTGTGTTTCAATGTGCTGCTCTTCATTATATGATCCTCCTAATAAGTTACCACCATCACACCATGACACCACTCCCATTGGCCATCAAAGCCCAGCCAGCTCTTACAAGATACCTGGAGGGTCGGACAGAAAGCCCCACGTGAAATCCAGCACTTTACTTAACAGTACCTGATTCACCTCACCCACAGGTCTCCTCCATCACTCATTATCAGTGCATAATGCGGGGATGGTGAAAGTCGAAGCTGCATTCATTGTAGCTGGGTGAGCGTGTCCATCCCACAGGAAGAAAAACTGGGATCGGGAGCTATAAAATATGGATATCAGGAGATGTGATTTACAGTCGTGTTTACTGGCGCGTTGGTTTGGGGAGTGGCAGGTTTGGGAGGTGTGATGTTGGTACTGTTCACAGTGTAAAGAGCGGAGAGTGCAACGCTTAGGCAAAATGTGCAAGGAGTGGTGATAAGTGCCGGCCGCCGCTTCGAGAACGAGGTGTTGCGAGAAGTAATCATGTGAAAATATAGAGGAGCGGAGGGTGGTTACAGAAATATGGGAGGTTGGCGAGTCGTAGAGTTAGAACGAAATGTCTTCATAAGTGTTACTGTGTGAAAAATGCCGCGGTGCAACAAACTGAGAACGTGCGGAGCTACTAAAGTGTTGGTGTTTGGCGGACACTTGAGCAACGCAGAGTCAAGAACAACTACTTTGCTTCTCCACAGAATAGACGTTGAGATTAGACAGAACTGCGCTGAGTGGATGTTATTGTTATCTTCTATTATTATTCTTATTAATTTTATTACTAATGTTCTCATCTTTTCTTTATGTGGTTGTAGTTTATATAGGTAATGTGTAATGATATTCAAGCAAGCTGCATTGATCGAGATAGCTTTAAAAGTATGATGAATAACAACTTGATATTCAAAGCATAACAAGGGGCAGGTTTGTATGTCTATTGAAAGGGCATTTGTAAACACTAATAGTTTATAAAATTCATATAACTATCGTACCAATTATACGAAAATACAAGGGGAAAAAATTAAATATAACTAACGCGTAATTATTTTTTTCAGTAACAGCGAGGTGCAGAAAGTTGTGTGCCTTTCTCCTCCTTCAAAAAAAAAAAAAAAAAAAGCCGGCAAGTTGAGTCATAACAGTAGTTGACAGGAATAGGAAAGACGCTGCAAGGTTCTCAGTCATCACCGCCCGCAGCGAGGAGACAGGCGCAGGGTGTGGCTTAATCTCTCTCTCTCTCTCTCTCTCTCTCTCTCTCTCTCTCTCTCTCTCTCTCTCTCTCTCTCTCTCTCTCTCTCTCTCTCCTTGTGATTTCTGAAGCCTCATTCTTGCCAGATCCATAATTCATATTTTTAGAAGGTGCACGCTCTCTTATCCTAAGATTTCGCTCACTTCTCTCCTTTTTTATACCAGATGCTTCAAATTTACGTCCGCACCTCCATAACTCTGGCCCGAAGTATTGTAATTATGGTGCTTGGAGTTTGACAATTGATAGGTTCACGTATTGTACGCTTTTCTTTCTCAACTTTTCAAATATTTTTGTAGTACTTTTATTGACAACACGTTAGCAGTTCGTTTGCATCTAAATTCTGGTATTATATTGTAAGAAAGCGTTAAAAAAGGTATGTCTTAAAGATAGAAAATGTATGCTCGTGCACGTGTACACAGCCACACAGATAGGCAGGCTGGTATATCTTAGATAGACAGATAGACTCTCTCTCTCTCTCTCTCTCTCTCTCTCTCTCTCTCTCTCTCTCTCTCTCTCTCTCTCTCTCTCTCTCTCTCTCTCTCTCTCTCTCTCTCTCTCTCTCTCTCTCACACACACACACACACACACACACACACACACACACACACACACACACACACACACACACACACACACACACACACACACACACACACACACTATACTGTGTATAACAAAATATCAGCTTTTGCAAAAGTTAAATATGAGAGAGCTTTCAAAGAATCCTGCACCAGAAACATTAAAATGCATCTCCTCCCACCAGTCTTGGCAATCAGTGATTGTGAGAAGCGGGAAGAGGCTTCACGTCACTTTAACTCTTCACTTGTCAAGGAAGGAGGAGTTACTTTGTGCATTTTCTGACCTGACTTTGTTTGCCATGAGTCGTATCAAGTAGCAATAAAAAATACAAAAACGAAGAGTAAGTCAGTCACGATCCATCACAAAGTTTGCGCTAATGCCTCAAAAGTTCTAGCCAATAAGGTTTCCAATTCTCATATTTCAAATCTGTCTTAAAAGTCGTTCTCTTAATTAGCATCCCGTGTGCCAGCTACTTTGCTTCTCTACATATGATGCCATTTTCTCTATATTTCTCTTGTACTCTTGTTCACACAGGCTCTCTCTGGCCACAGTTGTTCCTAGACGGCTAGCGGCGCAACGTTAAGCTGGAGCTTACAATAACAAAGGCTCTCTTACCCTCGCCAAGTACGTAATCGTTTTTTATTTGAAGTCTATAATTAGCGAGGTTACTAAGAAAATAAGTCTATAATTATCCTCTTGGGACCAAACAACCTTCCTAAACAACCTCATTAACCAACGACCCTTTGAGGGCCCACAGCCTGCAGTTATCGACCTTAAGAGAATACAAAGAAAGGGCCAAGGTATTGCTTTCAGCGGCAACTTGAGACATTGATGTTGTGAGCTTCTGATGCCGTCCTGATGATGAGAATCAATTAGCCTGTCACAGGACAATCAAGTGCTATGCAATATAGATTTAGATAGTTATAATTATGAGAAATAAAAAACGTCTGAAGGTGGTACACAGATGAGCTTGTGACGCCCTGATGAGCCGCGCACCAGGCCACCGTTGTGGCAGCCAGAAAGGCAGGAGCAGGGTGGGGCGCCGAGAAGCAGGGCAGGGTGTGGCGAGCTGGATTGTTTAGGGTGAAGAGCGGAGATGGAGGCAAGCTTGGCTGGGTGAGGCTGGAAGGCTGGGAGGCTGCGAGGCTGTGGAGGAGAGAGGCCTGTTGAGCAGCTGTTCACCATTTTTTTTCCATTATCACTCGTTGATGTGGCGTGGAATGTTTCGTGGTTTGTCAGTTACTTATAAAACATAATGTTATAGGTTTCACTGAGCTCAATATATATTTAATCCTCGGTAAAAGTAAATACTTTCAGTTTTGACACAAAAATGTGAAGTGTGTATAAGGAATTAAGTTTAATGCTAGTATTCTTACAAGTCTTCCACACTTAAGAGACTGAGCCGATATGCCTCGCAACGCTCAGTGGCCAGGCTAATAATAGCAGCGAGAACATTAGTAATATGAATGACAACATTTAAAGCCTCTAATAAAATGTTTCACCAGTAGTGATAAAAATAGCATTATACTGCTGCTGTGAGAAAAACTAAATAATATAGAGCTGCAACTTCGCCCTCCCTCTAATATCGGTATAGTTTATCGCCGGGGAGGCCGGGTGGTGCCGGGCTGGCCGGGTGACTGGCCGCGCCACAGCTGCAGCGGCACCGAGCAAAGCTGTGCCTCCCCCCCTCGGCTACCCGCCCCACGCCCTGTGCTGTAGGCTGAACCGTTTCTTAATGTGTGCCATTACTGTGAAATTTCTTCTAGAGGTCAATGTTTTCCTTTTCGTGTTAAAGTTTTCCGCTCTTAAGAGGGACTTCCGGACTGCCTGTGTGGAGAGGCGAGGCGGAACAAGACCCTAACGTGTAGAGTTATGTTATCACCGTAGGACAAAAACTTAGAGTAATGAACTGCTTGCCTGGCCTCGCTATAACCGTGCACCTGAAATTTTCGCGTTAATTAGAGCAAAGGTCAAGTGTGCAGCTTGGATCTGTAGTTCAGGAAAGTGTAGTGGTGGTGGTTTTTTGGCGAAGCTGTCAGGAGTGTCCGTGTGATAGATGTTACGTGCCATTGTGGATAGCAGGGATGTTCGAGTATGTGTGTGTGTGTGTGTGTGTGTGTGTGAGTGTGTGTGTGTGTGTGTGTGTGTGTGTGTGTGTGTGAGAGAGAGAGAGAGAGAGAGAGAGAGAGAGAGAGAGAGAGAGAGAGAGAGAGAGTGGCCTTAGTACAGTCTCCTGTGTAGTTAGCGGTGGCACAGGGGAGCACGGCAGGAGTTGTTGTGTAGCAGTGCAGTTCGTGTGTGGCTAATGTGGTTCAGGGCAGTGATTGGTGGCGGCGAGAGTGGCAGATGTGGGTATAGATGATTGTGTCAGATGTGGAGTGGCATGGTGGTCGGCGGCGGCGTGTGACAGACGGGGTAGGCGACGTCATGTGCTGCATATGATGAGGCGGTGCTGACTGAAGTGGTCTGGAGTCGTGGGCGTGCGCTGTGTCAGTGTCGCGTGGCGTGGTGGAGCGTGACGAGGCGTGGCAGAAGAGATGCAGGGGCTGGGCAGGAGCAAGCGGGGGCAGGCGGGGCGGACCGTGGGTGGCGAGAGCATCGTGGTGAGAAGCTGTAATCGTATCACCATTGAGAGAGAGGGTGGCTTAATCTTAGACGCTCTGAAGTAGGTAGAGTAAGAGGAGGAAGACCAAGCTAAAATTTTGCCAGATGGTGAGACTTCCAGTGAGTGAAGGATCCGCTACGTTCTCTCAACATATTCCCAGATAAAGTCGATGCCCTCTTGAACCCCGTGGCTGTGATTGTAATTAATTTGGGTTTTGTATAAGTTTTGCTCTTGAGGAATATTGTCAAACTTTTTTTTTTTTTTTTTCATATCCTGACTTAAGCTTATCTGTGACATTAAGACGTATGTTGCGCCGCGGGGTTCTGTTTGCCGTGTAAGCTACGAGCGCGGTGTCCTTTCTCCCAGGTTGAGAGAAAACGACACACACACACACACACACACACACACACACACACACACACACACACACACACACACACACACACACACACACACACACACACACACAACATAAAAAAAAGGCTTTCGCAATTCCTTTCCAGGCATCGGTCGTAAGGAGTCAGCATTAACTAAAGCTGTTTTCTCTGGGGACACCTGAGTTCACCGCTTTCAGGTACTTTATCTCCGTCCCAGAGTAAAACAGAGGCTACATCGTAAGTTGACATACAAGCAGGTAGACGGGGCGAGAAATGAACGCGGCTGGAGAGAACAAATGAAATAAATAGTAGATTCAGAGAGAGAGAGAGAGAGAGAGAGAGAGAGAGAGAGAGAGAGAGAGAGAATCTTTGAGTGGATAACATATAGCAAGACAGGCGAGGAAGCAAGAGCAGGTGGAACATTCAGACACTCGCACACGGCAAAAGGAATAGAGGGACACGAAATCAGTACGGCAGGTGCGTGCTGGGGAAAGTGAACGAGGCTGCGGGTGAGGGGAAGGGAAGGGAGGACGTGGTGCTGCCTGTTGGTTACGTGCAACATTTCCACTTGAAGAACTACGATTAGAGTGTTCTCTCGAGAACACATGATACTGGGCACTGGAGGAGGGACGCAGTGTTCCTGTATAACCTTCTGACCACAAGTAAACACACACACACACACACACACACACACACACACACACACACACACACACACACACACACACACACGCATAGAGAGAGAGAGAGAGAGAGAGAGAGAGAGAGAGAGAGAGAGAGAGAGGCTGGGAACATAATGCAGAAAACAAGTTGGTGGCGTCTTTTCCCGCGGTGCGACCAGAGTAATGGCAGAGTCGGCCAGACCAGGAAGGGTAATTGTAACAAGGAAAGCGTAAAGTATTTGTATATATGTTTAACTTAACAAGGGCTTAGAGTTTTAACAACACCGACCATTGTGTTGAGTGAGTTGCAGGATTCCCTTAAGCTGCTGGCGTGGCGGGGATGTGGGAGAGGGCTGGTTGAAGGGAAGGCTGGGAGGGGGATGGGAGACTGTCTTAGGGATGGCGGATGTTTGGCCTGTCCCTGTCTGGATGTTTTATTACAGTTATTTTGGAGGGATGGATATCATGGTTAATTTTTCATTGGGTCCTAAATTACTGCTTATGCTCCTAAGGTAAGATTGATCAACAGGAAGATGCAGTCTTAAGCTAATTGCATTGCTAATAGTATTAAATGAAGCATTGATTACAAGCACAGTTTGCCTTAAGTTTATGTAATTATTTTTATTCATTGACTGCAGGCTCTCATTCATGTAGATATATTGCTGTGTGTGTGTTTTTTTTTTTTTCTAAATAAGTGCCGGCTTATAATTTGTTATTTCTTCTCTGTGTGTGTCGAGGAAATTTATATGACAAGTTGGACGCGGCTGGAGACTCGCCTCACCTGTGGCATTGTTGACTTTTATAAATGAATAGTGTGCTTTGGGCCTTCACTGGGGGTCCCGCAGCAGGCACCTGGATGTCCCTGGCCCGGCACGGTGTTCAGTCCGCCGCCCTCTCACCGGGTGCCGCGTAGTCTTGGTCTGGAGACATTTTGGGGACACGTGATTAATGGCGTCCTCTGCGGGATCCTCGTGGTGGCGTGTAGTACCTGAGCAGAGCTGGTGCCTCATGTAGCAGTTTGGTAATTGACGTGTTACCTGTGTCGCCCATCCATCGCCGCTGTTCCCTGATTACTGATAGCCGGTGGAGCACCTCAGCTGCTCCTCTGGTTTAATATTCGTTTGACAGATGTTAATATTTCGTTATCAGTTAGAGCAATTATATGAACCATCTACATATCTAGTTTGAGTTCAATGACCATTTTTTTTGATGGACCATTTTTAATTCTGACTGGCAACCGGATTCTTTTCACGGAGCCAATGACTCCAGCAGCACACAACACACATATCACTATGTGTGCGCTATAGAAATATGATGAAATCAGCAGCGTCAGTGCCCATCAGTTCAGAGATGCCAGCATTATTGTACTTTTCACCGATACCACTGGAAGACATTGGGTGTACTTGTGTCTGTACTGACTACAGTTTGTATACTGTGTTAGCATTGCTAATGGCAATGGATGTTCTAGTGTTGGTGGTGATGGCTGCGTGTGTGCTGGTGTTTCTGTCACTGATGGTAGTAGGTGTATTAGTGTTAGTCCAGATGGTACTGGGTGTACTTGAGGTGGTGCTGATGGCGATAGTTCTGCTGGTGTTTCTATTGCTGATGGCTGTTGGTGTGTTTATGTTGGTACTGCTGACTGTGTGTATCTATTGGTGTTAATGATGATTCGCAGAATGCCTCCGACACTCACTTTACTGATGCAAGTAGCGAGCAGAAGATTTAGTAATGAGGGATCATGATCACTTCCTCTGTGTTGCTGGCTTCCGGTCAAACAGATACTTAAATAATGAATGAATTTTTTCTTGCTATGATATGTTATTGTGATGTGGAGGGTGGGTGTATAATCATACATTTTTCAAAACGTTTCTCAAATGAATGATGATTCTTTTTTTGGCTGTTATCTACAGATAAGGACATTCGTCTTCAGTCCGTCTGCGTTCTATGACGTTTTGTTGAAATATGATAAAAAAAATTCAAATACAAGAGCAGTAAACCCATAACAGAAGGACCTTCATAAAGAAGTGACACGCAAGAGAAATGTGACTGGAAAATAATGTCATTATTTCTTACTTCAACAAGACTGATCTATGTGCAGCCAGGACAGACTGTCCTGATGTATAAAGGGTAGCCTTTGAAATAAATTATTGTCGCGAGACAGTTATCAAAAGTGAATTACCTTGTTTGTAACGAAAACACATAGTCGAGTAACATGTGAGAAAGAATCCTACAAAATGCATACAAAAGTATGCATTTTGTATGGATAATTGTAAATTATCCAAAGGCACTCACTGGATTGTAAGTTATCCAAAAGGCACTCACTGGCACCCACTCACTTACTAGCCATTCGCTGCAGTGGCGCCAGTCACTCATCACAAAGCTGTTCCTCTGATGATTTTATGAACTGGACTTGTTGTTTTTTT
>NC_059294.1:1415000-1477500 GCF_017591435.1 Portunus trituberculatus | reverse complement strand
GGAGGGAAAAAAATAATTGCTGAAAACTTTAATGCCTTGAAGGTAGAAGCATATGCAAATATTTGAATACGTGTTGATAGCTTCATGGATCACAGGAGAATATAAACCTTAAGCAAGTGAATAGCACGAGGAGAAAGCGGCTCAAGATGATAGGTGATAGTTTTGTTGTGTGAAGAGCGACGGGAGTGAGGACGTAGGAAGGCAGGGGATTAGCTCTTTGATTGCCGGTGACTGTATGAGACTTGTTACCTCAGTGGAGTGCCTCTTGATAGACAGTAAGAGACTCGAACTGCTCCATCCATCACTCCCTCTGTTGTCAGTCTTGTCTTGCAAAATTCGGAACCTGAATCAGATTATTTTACTCAGGTTAAGGAGAAGCCTTGTAGCTGTCATAGGGTTGAGTGTTGACAGTACTTCACTCTGCTACTATAATGATGAATCAACAACGTATCTCGGCCTGGAATCTAAATGGAAAGGGCATCTAGAACAGGACAGAACCTGAGTTGTGATATAGTACATTATGAGATTGGCCGGAAAATTTAAGAAAGGGCATTCCTGATTTTGAATAATTTTGATTATGATCTAGGAACTGCAGCAGCATCTGAGATTAGTGAGCCGTTCATTACCTCATCCATAGTTTCATATTTATTATGTGAAAAAAAAGTTTGTTAGTCACAGTGTATATTTTATTTTTTCCTTTAGCATGAGATACTTTTGATACATACGATTATGATTTAGAAACTTCAGCACCCCAGGAGATTAGTGAGCCATTCATGGCTTTATCTGTTGTCACATTTATAAAGAAATAAAATATTTATTTGAGTTCCTGTGTACATTATATTGTTCGTTCTCTTTTAGTATGAGAGAGTTTGCCTCGCCATGCCTGCCTGCTTGAGAGGTTGTGGTACAAAAACACAGTGATAAAAATCATAATTTAATTTCTAGTTTAACAGGAGAAATAAACCCATATGTTTACCTTGAGAGCTATACAATAGATGACCTCTAGCTATGATGCACAAGATACAGCACCGTGCGGCGTGTGGCTGACCTCTGCTGGACTGCGAGACTCACTCGGGGCTGTCAGGGCTGACGGTGGGCTCTCTGCAACACTTCCCCGCAACAGTCCACTCCTCCCTGCATTCTCAGCCCTCACATCCCCGCGTGGCCTCACCCTCCCGCGGGAGGAAGCCACAGCAACCCAATAAAATTTACACAAAATGTTAATTAAAATATAATTGCAATGGTCGTCAATGTCACCTTTTGTATTATTGTTTTTAACTGTTAGGCAGCGTGTTATGTAGTACTTCATGTCTTTATCGTATGGCACAAAGGGAATGACTAGATTTATATACGATGTGACAAAGTTGATCCGCATGCTGCTGCCGCCCTTACTTTCCCACACTTTAGCTGGAGAACAAGGCCGCCTCGTAGCTGCCAAGAAAGATTTATTGACTGCCTACTGTTGATGGTGTATTTATGTATTACTATCCACTCAAGAAAATTTTTATTGGATGTGCTTCTCCAAATTTTCTTGGCGGACTCGACTGTTGTGGCCATCAGCGAGACATCAAAAGGCGGCCTTTGAGGGTTAAAAAGGCATGTGGGGGCTCAGTGCCCCGGACACACGAGGCGGAAGGTTGCAGGCCGGGCTGGTGGATGTGGTGTGAACGAGACGACGGTCACTACCGCTGCAGATCACTCCGGAAGTTGTCGTCTGGTCGTAATGTTCTGCCTTTCACAGTTGCAATAAAGAGTGGACATATGAACGTTACATTCCTTTCTTAATCTAATTTGCACTCCCTGTTGACTTTAAGTGTCTTCAGCACGATCTACCTATTACCTCATAAATACATTTCTACATTAAACAATATATTATTTTCTGTCATCACAGTTCGCAGCTCAGAGTGCGGCGACGGTCACTACAGAGGAGATAAGGCGAGGCTGGTGCCACTTGTCATTGTTGCTGGTCCCATCAACGGCCACACGCCCTGCAGAGTGGGTGTGGCCTTGGCTGTCAACATCAGGACACCACGGGCGTATGGTGGACGTCACTCCACCCTCTATTCGATTCGCTCCCAAGCAGGAGAGCGACCGCCTCCGATTCAGACATCGGCGTCAGGTACGAGAACGTTTCGAGGTTATCTTGGAAGACTCCCGTGTCCGAGGAGGTGCACAGCAGGGACACCAAATCAGGATCTTGTTGTGAGTCGCCTGCCGTGTGTTGGATCTTATCGGGACTACTTACTTTCAGATTGGGTTGGTATTCTTGAAACTGGAATTTTGTTTTCGATTCTTGAGAGGCAGAGTCCTCACCCAAGATGCTAGAGATGACCCAGGTGCAGGTGTCCTCGGGGGCGTTGCCGTCCAGGATGTCCTGCAGCGATCTGATGTAGGCGGAGGCCAACCGCAGCGTGGCGATCTTGGTCATGTCTGCTGCGGCGCGGCGGCTGCACACCCAGGAAGGGAGCACGCCCCGCAAACTCTCGAATGCTGTGTTGATCTGTCGCATGCGGTACCTCTCTCTCGCGTTGGCTGTCTTACGGCGGTAGCGGGACAGCGGCTGCGGCCTCGGCTTGTGGCGCAGCGTGTCCTGTAGGCTCCACTCGCTGTCAGAGTGACGCCGCGCCTGGATGGACCGAGGCCGCAGCTGGTACTTGCCTCCGGAAGCTGCTGTTGGACTGTTACTCGAGGAGTCATTTTCCGTTTTTCCTGTGTTGTTGTTAGTGTCCACAGAGTCACTCTGCCCCTCCACCTCCTTTTCGGTTTTCGCCATAGTCGCAGTTTCTCTAACTCTCGTCACCGTATATCAAATACAAGTCAGTATCAGCTGGCATGTGTAGCCGCCACTGTTGCAAAGTATTTCTTTTTTTTTTTTCTTTGCAAATGGTGAAACTTATAGCGTCTCGATCACCTTGGGACAAGTAAAGCTGTGTGACTGTCTTCGTATTTCTGGCGTGCACGTGAGGGAGTTTGCACAGGTACGCCTACCGGCAAGTGTCGTCTGCTTCAGCGGGCCAGCCACTGAGCCACTGAAGAGGTGTGGGAGCACCTGAGTCACACGTGTTGCCTTAGCGGTGGAGCCCGGCTAACTGAGTGCTGCCTCCCTCCCTCCCTCCCTCGCCTCCTGCGCTCTCTCTCGCTCCTGCCGCCCCAGTACACCACCTCCCCAAACTCCATATATGGTTCACCATTTGTCACTTTTCCTATACTTTTTCTCGAATATTGAAAGAAATATATACGCCGTCTTGTCATTCAAGGGTTCAAGTGTAGATTTCATGTGACAAGGTCCGCGCTGGCTCATCCTGACGGGGACAATTGGCTGGTAGAGTCACAGATTTGACCTGGAACTGAGAGGTCACCGCATCCTTGACTCTCCTCGACTGAAAGGCAGCTCCAAAGAAATTTCCCCAGTCAGTGTTTTTATTTTACGAACATCATTTACGTCTCGCTCTTTATTTTTTGTGGATGGGTAAATCGGCAGCAGGAGTGTGGATCTCTGTTAAAGGCGAGGACGACACGGAGCTTCAGCTACCTTCTCATAAGAACAGCAGTTTTCTATTGTTGCCAGTGTCCTACCTTATGCCAACACCGACTCAATTTTAAAGCGATATTGATGCATCAGATGGTCATGACTAAACTAGTTGGAAAATAAACCCGTCACTGGCACAACACTATGGCAGCGACACTCATGTATCCACACTCACATCGGTAAATCTGCAGCCAACTCATCGTGCCTCTATTTAGACCAGACCGTAACTGTACCTTTCCCTTTTTAATTAGACTCACTTGCTGCCTCAGAACAGTCATTAAGTTCTGCAACTTGTGATGTATTGAGACCTGTGCTTGTTTGCGTCGCCCTCGCTGAAGTTGGTCCCCATTTGGAAGCAAACGAACGCACGCCTGTGGCTCTTCGCCCTCCTCGTGGGTGAATGTAAAAAAAACAGACCGTTATTATCTGCCTCTGCAATCAAGGAATACCTATCCCAAAAGTGATCACTGACCACTCACGCCTCCTCTGGCAGACTTGCATTAACCAAAGTGTGCTAGGGCCTTCCTCTCCCTTACTCATTTCGCTACAGACGGAGGTTATAAGTGACACAGTGAGGACTGATTATTTCATAAGTGGGTATAGTGTGTGTGTGTGTGTGTGTGTGTGTGTGTGTGTGTGTGTGTGTGTGTGTGTGTGTGTATGTGTGTGATGAGGTGTTGCTTTGTGCGTGACGATAAATACACTTTCTAATGGACATACACATCGCAGTACGTCCAATAAACGTCTCACACTATGTTCTTTTCCTTGGTCAACACTCGTGTCATATTTTCTTTGAAGAATCTTGTTGAATTGTTCATTATGAGACTAGAGGCTTCACTCAGTACATGTCATATTTTTTTTTCTATTATTAATATTCTTTTTCACTGCCCAGAGATGGAGACAACCTTGTCCAGCTTTTCCAGTGATGTATTTCGCGCTTCTGTCACAGTCCGCAGTCCCGTGGGTGCCCGTCGCTCCTTCCGTTACACACTACCGTGCAACAAAGAACAGAAGACAACTTATGTAGACAAGAAAAAAAAAAAACCCGGGGCAGATGAATTCATCGATCCATCAGAGAGAAAGATGAAGCTGAGATGTGCTGACGTGATGGGATTAGATAAAGACGATACCTGACACTCGGCTCTCCAGCAATTATACATACAATTAATGTGCACTGTTGATTCAGAGTTTTTTGACGCATCTGAGCCTCAGCTGCATCACGGAGACTTGCTGGCTGTCTGCCTGGCCGACCATGTTTTTTTCCTTTCTTTTTTTCCATTTTTTTCGTCGTCTGGCGGCCGAGGGCGACTTGCTCCTCCTACAGGTGACCGACTCCGCCCCTCAGGTGACGCCCCGCCTCCTGGTCACTCCTCGTGTGCTCTCTTGATCTTCTGCCACCTACCACTGTTTCTCATGAATGTGTGTGTGTGTGTGTGTGTGTGTGTGTGTGTGTGTGTGTGTGTGTGTGTGTGTGTGTGTATATATATATATATATATATATATATATATATATATATATATATATATATATATATATATATATATATATATATATATAATTCTTAATTTCGCTTATTCGCTCTGCTATCATTTCACTGTTCAGTTTCTCTATCTGTTTCTTACACCTTTTTCATAAGCTTCATTATGTATTTCTCCTTCACTTCTTCACATCATTTACGCTGTGCCACTCTGGACACGCCCTTATCCCACACTTGCTTCGCTCGTGCGTCAGGTGGGCGCCGCTCTCTGCCGCTTGTCGGGAGAAAGCTGTGGTGCCACTACTGCCGCTTCCCCGCGATGTTCGGTGTGAGGCGCCCACAGACCTTCACCTAACGCCGCAGAATTTGTTTTTATTTGTTTTCTCTCTCTTCTTTTTTCTTTCTTTTCTTTTTTTCTCTCTCTTTATTTTTCCTTATCTTTACTTTTTCCTTCTTCTTTCCACTTTATTGTCCTTTGTTTCTCCTTTCTTCATTCTTTTCCTTTTGTTTCAATTGTTCTTCTTCTTTCTTCCAACTGTCATCTTTGCCAGCACGTCTTATACTGAGACAGAACTCCTGACAGGTTTATAATATGCACTACTATATTAATCCAAATATTTAGTTAGATATCCGTCTCCATTCAGCTTTCAGATTCTAGACGTTTATTCATAATGTTTCTCCGTAACTAAATGCGACTGGCACACCTTGAGGAACCCCACACCCGACACTTGGCCTTCCCCGACAGAGCACTCCCCTGGTCTCGCCTACATTCAATGCATGCGCAAGAGAAATCCGTATCATGTTTGCTCCTCATGACGGCTGGTGGTTGGTGCACTGTGTGTGTGTGTGTGTGTGTGTGTGTGTGTGTGTGTGTGTGTGTGTGTGTGTGTGTGTGTTGGGGATGGGGGCGGTATTCGACATCAGTATTATAGGACTTTGTTATTGAAATATTACTGAAAAGAATTTGACAAGTCTTCGAAATGTGCAGTAATGTTTACTAATTCTCATATATATATATATATATATATATATATATATATATATATATATATATATATATATATATATATATATATATATATATATATATATATATATATATATATATATATATATATATATATATATATATATATTAGGCTGACTCTAGTTGTCGACATCATGTTGGGAAACGAGCAAAGGTGTACCTCTTGCATTTCACGAGGATTACCGTCCCCAGCTGCTGCCACCAAGCTGTTCAACCCGTTGACTTATCTGTCGAAAACCTGCTGGGGGTTTGCAGTATCATTTTGCACATTTACTTTAGTACATGGTCTTGTACCGTTGATGTCTGGGAACCACTTTCGCTTTTGGTCATGATGAAAATGCAATACTAAGTAGGAACACTTGGCTTGTTAGGTCAGTGACATAAAGACTTCTTTTTGAATTTATTATCGTTAAGAATAAAATCTTTAAAAACAAAAGAAATGTTGGAGCGCTCGTCAGAAAAAGGAATGCATCACTGATTGCTATTCTTGCGTTACGTAACAAATGCTATGACTAAACCACCTTTAACAAGTCGTCCGGAAATCTTCTATCATATACATTCTGTCCTTCCTATCTTATCTTTGTTTCTTCTTTACCTGAAACACCTGGGGCACCTTTCCCTGCCTTCCTTATACACTGCTTCTCTTTTTCCTTTTCCTTCTCTTCACCTCGCTGCCACGCATCTTTTTTTTATATGTGTCTCGAAAGAAACAACTGGCCGAGGCTTATTGGTGTGCTATACAAGTGTGCTTTCAGACTCGCTTCTGTCCTGTGTCTCTGATCCCCCCTGTAACCTTCCTCTCCTTGATTAATTGGTCGCGCCTCGCCAGGTGTGACAGGGACGTGCTGATAGAGGTGAGAATCAGTCAGCTGGACTCAGTGGTCAACAAATCAACTGAGGCTTCCAGTGTACCTCCTAATGGATGACATTACCTGAGTACTTCGCTCTCACCTGAAGGACCAAAGAAGGGGTGAGATAGAGGACTTCATGAATGAATTGGTGGTTTTGCGTAAGCTAAACTGGGAATTGAGCAGAGGAAAACAGTAGCAACTTGGAAGATGATGAATTTTATTGAATAGATTCGTTTAAATAAAGATATGTATTGCTATCGTTATTGAAATACAGATGTCTTGAAAAGATCACATTTTTGCATCATAAATAAACAGAAACTACTTGATGGTAAAAGATATTGTGTACAAATAAGTGGTTTAAGGAAAAATGAAATAATTATCAACTTTTGCAATTCGGATATCTTAAACAGAGTGATTTTACTTGTTAGATGATTTTTTAGATATATAATAATATTTTTAACAGAATTGCTTAGAAAAGGAAAATGTCTATAAGCTATTGTGATAACGATATTTTATATTCTTAAAAGACAGCATCAAACACAGATAAAAGAAAATAGATTACATTTAATTGGACATCTTTTGAAATTATAGATTTATTTGAAATGGAAAATGTATCATTGATTGCCGAAGTAGTAAATATTGAGAACATAACGCCATTGGCTGCCGAAACGTAGATGCCTTGAAGGATCTAGTTTCGCATCAAACATTCCGGCGTGAATGTGTCCGCGGCTGGCGTCACCTGGCCACTTATCTTCCCGGACAGCTGAGGACAGTAGTTGGTCAGGGCCGCGGTGTGGTGTGGTCTGGTCCATTGGTGTGGCATCAAGGGATTGGCTATACTTGCTCTAATCTCCCATATATTTCGTTCAGACTTTGATCCTTTTCTCCTTTTCTTTTATACTGGTTTGCTTTTCACATCCACCTGTCTCTTGAGTAATGCCACTCCTCAACCAATGCCCCCCATGCCATCCAACCTCCCTCGTCCTTCCTGCCTCACCCTTCCATGTCATTCCTTGCCTCTTCTATAATGCATGCAGCTCCTCACCCCTCCCTCCTTGCCGCATTCCTCCTCTCCTCTATCAACATAACCTTCTAGAGCACCAGTCGGTATGACACACACACACACACACACACACACACACACACACACACACACACACACACACACACACACACACACACACACACACACACACACACACACACACACACACACACACACACACACACACACACACACACACAGAGGAATATAAGACACGTCAGCTTCCGGGCGTGTCCAATGTGACCCTTGATCCTTGAAATGCCACCTGGGGAGAGTGAAGAGGACGCGGCGATGGAGAGAGTGAGAGGGAGGCGAGTGAGGGACGTGCAAAGGGTGCTACACGAGAAGGGACGAGGAGGTTTGTTAATGAATGATGTCCTTGTATTGGTTAAGTGGATTTATTGTATGATGCTGTTACAAGCAATGCAGCTCATAAGAGCACAGTGAATTTCGATTAGATTATTATAAAAAAGGGCATGCTGAAGTGTGATATGCTTGTGTTAATTAAGTAGTATTATGACATGATATTGTTTCAGACATTTAATTTGTAAGAACATGGGAAGCATGATAAAATGATTATTAACTACCAATAGGAAAGGGGCTCGTTAATGAATGATGTGGTGCTTGTCTTAGATAAATACTATTATATTATATTGATTCAGGCTGCGTATATATTTAGTTTGTAAGAACTTTCAATAAAGTTATTTAGAAAGGAACGAGTGGAAGTGGGTTAGGTAATGAGTGATACAGTGCTTGTACTTCTTAGTTAGTATCATTATATGATACTGATTCAGACAGCGTATCGATTTAATTTGTAAGAGCACAGTACCACCAATAAAGTAAACTGAAGAACTAATTGTCCATATTGAAAATTATCAAGACTCTGTGTGCCAAACTGCGTGTGTGTACATTTAACTAATAAGGAGATATTGAATCTGATAATGGTATAATTTCGAGACTAATTATTAACTCTGGAGATGATTGCTATTCTATGAAGGCCATGGGTATGGCAGGTGACCGCCCCTCTGCAGGTAATGCATCCCCTTGCCCCTGTGTGCGGCGCGGCAGGGGGCGGCACATGACTAGCAGCGTCCTGGAGGCTGGAGACTTGGTGGTGTGGGCGTAACGCTTGTTATTATGTTAACCTGTGTCTCTCCTCCTTCTCCTTCTCCTTCTCCTTCTTCCTCTTCCTCTTCCTCTTCCTCTTCCTCTTCCTCTTCCTCCTCCTCCTCCTCCTCCTCCTCCTCCTCCTCCTCCTCCTCCTCCTCCTCCTCCTCCTCCTCCTCCTCTCCTCCTCCTATAATTTCCCTAATATTTCCCATTCTCGTTATTTCTCTTTACTTTTCGTTATAATACTGCCTCCACTATCTCCTCCTCCTCCTCCTCCCTCTCATTCCAATCTTCGGTACGATCCAGTTTTTTTTGTTTTATTTTCCTTTCTTTCATTGCCTCACTTCACTAATTTTATTTTTCATACTTAGACTAATTTTTTCTCTCGTACATTTTACTCCTCTCGTCCGGCAACACTTGCATACATATTGGGAAAACCAGAAGCATGACACTAATGCACTTAGCACCTGTTTTTATTAATCAGTTGTATTACCTGTAGTTTTTTTTTTTTTTTTCTTTCCGATTCTTAGGTTGAGAATTCCATGTTAAATAAATATCAAGGTATGATTTATGAGGTTTAGGGCTACTTTCTAAGACGTATTGTTCTCTCTCTCTTTTTTTTCTTTTTTCTTTTATACCATGTCGGGTTTTCACGGGAATTTATGGGCTAAAAGAGATACTTTTTGGGGTACCTCCTATCTGAAAGCCCACCCGCTAGGAAACCGTTGCCCCGAGTGAGAAAGTCCAACCAACACTCGGACCATGGACAGGATTCGAACCCGTGCGCTTGGAGACCCCTCGGACCCCAAAGCACGCATGGTTCCACTGTACCAAGGCGGCTACATTGTATTGTTTTTATTAAATCAGTGGTCGTCTATGCGATCAGTTACGTTGTTACGGGTGTCTTTTTTTTCCTTAATGGTAAAGTAGTCGTTGTTGAATTATTTAGAATCATGTTAACACCTTTATAATGTCTGGTGACTTTAGAACCGTCTCCTTTTAGATAATAAATGGGCCTTTTATTTATTGCCCTTTGCTCGAGCAACTCTTGCACACACACAAAAAAAAAAAAAAAAGAAATAGAGCAAAGAAAAAAAAGAAATGTAAACCCTGTTAGAGATAAGTATTAGACATTCATATACAAAAAAAAAAAAAGAAAAAAAAATACTGGAGCTTGTTAAAAGTAGTGAAGATCAGACGCAGGCACGTTAAGGAAAACCGAACCTTTAACCTCAGCGTGAAAATTGTCCTTCACGCAGTTCCTTCGATAAATTCTGTGATGAATACTCCTCCGTGAGACAAGTGGGTTCAGTTTGGGTCTGGCATGTCGAATGAGGACGGCGTCGAATGGGAATTGTCCGTGCGATGGGTTGTCTTCATGAGAGAAGGAGGATTAGTTAAGACAAGTCAGGTACGAACAGGTGACGTCAGAATGGAAGAGGTCAAACCGGGTGAGACAGCCTGTGAAGACGCCAAGTAGATGGTGTGGCTGGCTGATCGTCCTTCTTCTCTCTCTCTCTCTCTCTCTCTCTCTCTCTCTCTCTCTCTCTCTCTCTCTCTCTCTCTCTCTCTCTCTCTCTCTCTCTCTCTCTCTCTGTGCCCCGCCCCGCTTGATCTCCCGTACCCAGTCATCCTTTCCTCGCCATCAGTTCCCTTGCGTGTGTTGTAATTTATGGGGCTGCCTTGTATTCTCGCATGGCAGAGGGTGACATCACGGGCTGCCTGTATGTTATTACTAGCAAAGTAAGCAAGGACATTTCAAGGTGGTAATATAAGTCCTGCCGCGCTGAACTTTCAATTACTCTTGCACTCGCTACTAATTCATTATGTTCTTGCTTTACTGGAAGGTGACGCGGGGAGTTTGTATATTTTCTTTATCGTACGAAATCTGCCTTGTGATTATATATATATATTTTTTTTGCATTTTTACTTTTGTGGAAGATGATACGGGGTGGGGGGGGGTGAGTTTGGATAATATTTGATAAAGATATGATAGTGTGATGTTTACCTAGTTTTATTTTTGTCTGTTTTTGTTTAATTGGAAAAGTGTCACAGTTAGTTTATACATATACGTTTCCTATATGGGAATTGTTATTTTATTGACTATCGTACTCTCAACAACATTGACGTACAGTACAGTCCTGTTTGTTATTTTATATCCTTTACTAGAACCTTAATTGTGAGTTATCTGAATGATTTTATCTACCAAATTTGCCGTGGAGATCATTATGTTATTACCTATCGTACTGTGAAGAAACTGACGTACGTACATTCACACTGTATGTTATTTTATATCCTTGCAAGGGTAGAAAGCTGACATCGCCCACCACTTGTTTGATGGTATCTTGCACATGAAATAAGCACTGAGGCTTTTGGAGTGATATCACCTATCGTACCATTAAGAACATTCACGTACGTTGGCACCAGCAACTAACTTATATTCTGGCGACATCAAATAGAGCTTTCATAAAATTACCCTCTGTAGGAAACAAGGAAAAAAAACCCATACTGGAATGTAGTGTGATATTAAGAGTCGTACCATAAGCAATAATGACGTACACCACAATTCACACTCACCACTAACATATATTCTGGCGACATCAAGCAGAAACTTTTATAATATTAACCCTAATACAAAAGATACGCGTGGGAGTTGAGTGTGCTATTAACAGTCGTACCATAAAGAACATTCACACTTACATTTACTCTCGCCACGTGCCGTAAAGTCCCCAAGCTGTCCATCACACGTCATGTTTTACTGGACGGACGTGTGGAGGAAATAGCGCTGGGCATTAACCTCCACACCTGTAAAGGCTAAATAGCTGTTTTTATGGCACCTGATAAGCACTGAGGTTCTCTTTATCATTTTAACTTCAGTTTTTTTCTTTCTTGGTTTTTATTTATTTATTTATTCTCTTTGGTACAGTCTCTTCTTATTGTGTTCTTATGTTTATTCTGTGTGTGTGTGTGTGTGTGTGTGTGTGTGTGTGTGTGTGTGTGTGTGTGTGTGTGTGTGTGTGTGTGTGTGTGTGTGTGTGTGTTTTTCATTATCTTAGCTTTATTGAAACTTTTAAATATTTTTTTCTTTGTTTTCGCTTTTTTTCGCCATTTTTCATTTTTCTCCTTTTTCTTTTCGTTGTTTGCCTTTTCATTATTTTGTTCTTACTGTTCTTGATTCTGTTTTCTTCTTCTTGTTCTTTTCATTCTTGCTATTTAACATCGTGCTGTTGTTCTTGTTCATGTTCACGTTGTTTTTTTTCTCTCTAAGAATAACACAAGAACACACGTGCACCTTAAGCAAGACTAAAAGCTTATATGCTATAATTCTATAACATTATCTGTGAGGATATTTGTGTCTTATTCTATCTTTGAATCAATGGAGTGCGTGTTTCTCAGTCCTCCTTCACATAGGAAACCTTCTCTTATTGTAAACAAGAATGAAAAAAAAGAAACTTATTTCAGAGGTACAAATTTTCAGTTTTCGCGCGTCGTTGTAATCAGTTTTGAACCTTGAATAATATCACAGTGGTGGATTTACGTTGAACTAAATAATAGAATAGACTATAGATGAGGGTCAAGCATCCTGATCCTCCCTTGTCTGAGAGCATCGGTGATTCCTAATGTCACTTCAGATGGAGAGATTTGTAAGAGAAAACACCGCCATCTTTTCATGTACGCTTGGGTGGACTGTCTCATATAACCTGTTGTTGTTTTGTTGCACTTGGAACTGATTAGGAATAAATAAGTGTAGATGGTAACATTATTTCAATTATAGTACCATTGTCACTCGTTTGTTTCTCATAATATTTTTCACACACACACACACACACACACACACACACACACACACACACACACACACACACACACACACACACACACACACACACACACACAAGAAAATACGTACATACTTATTTGTATTACGAATCTTAGGATGTTGTAAATTTGAAGGAACCTTTTTCCATTATTGTATTTTTTCGTGTACCGTATCATATAACAGACCTCTACCCACTCTCCACCTCCCCTATCCTCCAGAAAAAAAAAAAGAAAGAAAATCATTGCCACTCCCCAAAGACGTTAAGTAAAAGCGGATATTAAATGGACTGACCACTTTTCTTATTTACACTTTCAGTATCTTATCCTTGGAAAAAAAAAGAGATGATTCATCCACGTAGTTGTCTCATTTAAAGTGAAGAAACTCCAATACATCTGCATTTTTTAAGATATTAGGGGCGCTTCACTGGCGTATCATCACAATGGGGGTATCTATCAAAGCCACAGCTACAGAACCACACACCCCCAGGCCACACAGCCACACAGCCCCAGAGCCAAACAAACACATAATCACACAGCCACACAGCCACTCAGTTACATAACCACTCAGCCAGAGCCACATAACCACACAGCCACACAGCCACATAACCACACAGACGTACAGTCACACAGCCACACAGTCACACAGTCACATTGCCACACAGTTACACAGCCACATAGTCACACAGCTACGCAGTCACATAGCCACACAGCCGCCTAATAACTCCCACATTCATTTAATCCATAAACAATTATGTGGTATGAATTTTAAAGCGTTCCTCCATTCCTGCAGGTTTGGCGCGAGGCAGGAGCAGATAAAGTATCAATGCCATGACCTTTTCACGTTAATTCATAATTTTCTCTCGTGTATCTTCGCTATTGCTTGGCAGAGTGAAAGCAGCCGAACAGTTGAGGGTGTGCAGGTGCGTCCGAGGTGCCTTAATTGGACGTGAATGTCACCTGTAAACCGTTTGTCTTGTGTGTCCTGAGATCCTTCATTGCTGTATAGCATCTAAATCACAATCGTTACTCATGGTCAGTAGTGAAGTAACATCCCGCACTTACTTGCAGTGTGTTTTACGTTTCCTTCAGTCTTAAGCCTTTTAATCTACTGACAGTCTCTGCACAAAAGGCTGACAATTTATAGACTCAGATCAGAGGCCTTGCGGGTAAGAATGAACATAAGATAAGAGAAGCTGCAAGAAGCCATCAGTCCTACACGTGGCAGTGTCCCTGTATATAAAAGCACACCTGTCTATATCTACCAATAATATATCTAGTTATTTTTTCTTCTTGAACTTGAGAGAAAACAATATTACACAGTGGAAATGAGTGCACCATGTTACGGGACTTCTGAACATGACTGCACATTTGATATTTATTTTCTCTTTTATTTTTTCTGTCCAGCGTGAAAACTACTCCTTATATTAACCCAGTGATTCTAAGGGGGAATATATCTCCAAAGTCTTTCAATGGGGCATTAATCTCCTGGAAATATAGTGGACCAAGGAGGCCGCTCTGTACCCTAAGACGGCTGGACCTTCTGGATGAGAAAGGACGGAGAGAGAAGAGGAGGGTAGAGAGGGACAAGGTGGAGAATGATGGGGGGAGGGGGCGACGGAGAGATAATCCCACCCTCAGGATTAGACATTCCGGCCAGCAGCACCATTATGTGTGGCGTGGAAGAAAAATGACTTATACACACGCACACACAGAAGGCACGCACAAACACGTACATTTGTAAGAGAGAGAGAGAGAGAGAGAGAGAGAGAGAGAGAGAGAGAGAGAGAGAGAGAGAGAGAAGCAGAAAAAGGGAGTTAAAAAGAAAAAAAAAGCTGATGCAAAAATGCTTTTATTGTACATAGATACGTATCCTTCCTACACACTCACACACCCACTCATCCACACACACACACACACACACACACACACACACACACACACACACACACACACACACACACACACACACACACACACACACACACACACACACACACGTTTTAAAGAAAAAAATGGATAAGTGTAGATATGGAGACGGGGACACACGAACATAAAGCCCAGACCCTGTAAAACTACAACTAGGTAAATACAACACACACACACACACACACACACACACACACACACACACACACACACACACACACACACACACACACACACACACATATGATCCACCTGTGTTGTAAGTTACTTAAGTCTAAACCATCCATTAAAAGAAACACTTCCTCCTTCCTCTATATGAGAAAAAAAGAAAACTCAATAACTCCTACTGGAAAAGAAATCATTGGCTCTTGGATGATCCTCACCTGGTTATGAAGAAGAAGAGCTGCTGAGAAAGATGAAGTGAGGGAGATAATTGATGAAGCGATGAAGTAGAGAGAGGGACAAAATTAATTCAAGAAAGAAGGAATGAGGGAAGAAATATTAGAGAATAAAAGAGGGGAAAGGGAGTGAGGGAAGGAGTTTATATGAGAAAAGGCAAGGAGAGCAAAAAAGAGGGGAAATCTAAGGACGAGGGGAGGGAAGGGGCAAACTTCAGGTAAGGCAGGAGAGGAAATGATGGAAGGTGTAGAAGTGAGAGAGGCAAGAAAATGAGTGAGGGAAGGATTTTAGATAAAGGAAGGGAGAGAGGGAGTGAAAGAAAGGAAGGGTACAGATAGGAGGGAGCGAAGGTACGTAGCGTGAGAGGTCAGGTTTAAGAAGAGTGTTATTAATATCGTAGCGATTCTGATACGTAGGAAAAAATAATGAGCGTAACTCACAAAAGGAAGCCCAGAGGTAGATGGGATTGATAACAGTGATGGATTGCTTAATGTACCACAGGGAAAAAAAGTTGAACTATATTGTACATGATATTTGATAGCTTAGAAAATAGTGAGGGAAAGTCTATTCTGATTAACAAATTTTGCTTGCCCATATTTTTCTACTGCAGATTTCTTTTACTTTCTCATCAGTTGTCTTCTTTATTTGTCACTTTCTCTGTTTGTCCTCATTTCTTCTTCTTATATATATTCTCCTTATTTCCTTATCAATTTTCCTCTTTTGTTTCTGGCGTCCTCTTCCTGAACATCTCTCTGTCTCTTCTTTCCTTCACATTCACTTTTTTTTTTTACGTCCTTTTACTCTCTCCCCTTTCAAAACTGATGCCCTCTTCTTTTCACTTCCTTGTTTTTCCTTATCCCGTCTTCTTTCTTTTCATTCCCTTAATTGCACGTCCTTTTATCTTTTCTCATTCAGATCTGTTTTCCTATTCCCTGATTCCAGCCTCTCTTCCCATGGCCAGCCTCAGCACCGCCGACTCCCGTGTTCTGCTGGTCAGTCTTCCGTTAATCCCTCTGGCGTGGTTTCTTTTTTCCTTCCGATAATTAAGCAGGCGTGTAATTCTCTCCTTTCGACTGCGCACGAGTTGAAGACAGCCACGGCTCTCCGCACTTAGCATAATCATTCTCCGGAGGCCACTCAGAGGGTATTATTTCATTCCTTCATTATATTAGATAAGGAAACCCGACCTCCACTCTTCTCCTCCAGTCGCCACCTTCTCAGCACATTCCACCTACCACTCCCAATCGAATCCACTCATCACCACCGCCTCCCATCTCCCCATTCACAATTATTTCCAATTTATCCTTTCTTTCTTGCCTTGCCCCGCCACCTATACACTTTCCTCGGCTCACTGCCCGGTACTACTACCACCACCACCACTACTCATCACCCCTCACCACCACTCACCTCTGACAAATCCTCCTACTTACTCCTGCCCCTCAACCTCTGAAAAAAAAGCTAACAAGTAACGTGATTAACATAGTTCCCGTGGCTCGTTAGTGGAGACCTGTCCTTGGGCGGGGTGGCGTCGGGCTGGTGAGGACCTCATCTGCATCTGTATGAAAGCCATGATTCAGCCGCCCTTTTATCGCCGCGTGTGCCGACTGTCGCGGTTATCCAGCCTCCGCCGGCCTGAGGGGAGCTAGCAATCAGGGAGTTTGTTTGGGTTGCGTCAAGTCTCCGTGAGGCCGTGAGGCTCGGCGGGGTGTGCGACTCCGGGGATGCAGAGAGACATGACGCTGCGAGGCGAGGTGAGGCGAGGCAGGTGCAGGGAGGCAAGGTGAGAAAGGCACAGAGAGGGATGGAGAGAAGTGTGGGAGGAGTTGCAGTTTTGATGTCATTGTTGGTGTAAGTATTTTTGGTGGTAGTGGTGTTGGCGTGTGTATGTCGATTGGAGGTGGTGTTTTGTTGGTGGTGCTTTTGCTGTGATTGTTGATGGGATATATATATATATATATATATATATATATATATATATATATATATATATATATATATATATATATATATATATATATATATATATATATATATATATATATATATATATATATACATACACACACACACACACACACACACACACACACACACACACACACACACACACACACACACACACACACACACACACACACACACACACACACACACACACACACACACACACACACACACACACACACACACACACACACACACACACACACACACACACACACACACACACACACACACACACACACAGATAAAAGTAAGAGATAAGTAAAGGTAAAGAAAAGAAGTAAAAAAAAAAACAAGAGGAAGAAAATAAAAATGAACACTACCTTAACCAAACCTCACCTCATGACCAACTCGCAATCTTTTTATGAGTGAAAGGAATGTCTGGCGTGTACAGAGACAAGCCTCAGGGGAGTATTAGCAGGCAGCGGGTGACGGCAAGACATGTTTACGAAGGAGAATCTATGCACGAAAAATCAACTTGAACATCATGAACATCGCAGTCGTAATCACAAGCGTTACGGATTTATGTACTAAGGCGATATACTGTCTGTCTGTCTCCTTAGTATCATTTTAAGTTAAAGTTGAGGTTCTTTGGATCTTATAAGGGTAATTGGAGAACTTCATGAGCACTGCCGTCTTTCATGAATATTCTAGAAGCTTAATTAAGGAAATGTTTATATAAGGAGAAAGTTGACGATGAGTATTTTTGATAATGTGGCGGTGAATGTGATGATATACGCTCCAATGATGTGTCTTTAGTTTTGTTCTTTCTCTGTCTCTTATATGTGTTATTCTCCTTCACCGGTTCTTCCTTCCTTTGTTACATTTACTCCATCTTAGTGTCCTCATCCTTTCTTAGCTTATTTAATTTCATTTGCTGCTCTTTACCTTTGATCTCTATCATCTTTGCAGTACCTTATATTCTCTCATTTTGTGCTTTTCATCTTTTCTTCAATATTTTGCCTTCACCTTCTCATTGGTATCTTTCCTCAATTAGCTCCTCTGACACTTTCTTCCCGCATCACTTCGCCTTCTGTGTCTCTTCAGCACTTCATATTTATCCCGGCGTCTGCTTTCCTCACTTCCTTGCTGTTTGATCTCTCTCATTTACGTCTGCTCTCTTTCAATTAATTCATTTTGCTTCCTTGCTTTCATACCCCCCTTTTCTAATCTTAATTTTACGCCTCTCTCTTCCCATTCACTCTTTTCCCTTTCATTGTATCTCCTTATCTAAATCCTTACATTTCATTAACATTTTTTCATTCTCACTTTCTTCCCTGCTGCCTTTCCCGTCTTGAGCCTTTCATCTCTTGTTTCTTTCTCCTCGCATTTCGTCTTGCTTCTCAATCCACGAGTAATCTAAGAAACAGTTGAAGGGAGAGAAATGTCCGTCTTCATTTTATTAATTTGATTAATCAATTTAGCGCCTATTGCCGTGCTTCACCTTGACGCATTTTTTACCTACGTTGCAGATTAGCGAAATGAGACACACACGAACACGTTTTGCTTAATAAACGTTCCCGCTTTCCGTGTAATAAATATTTTTGTTTAAATAATGATCCATCCGACTGAATTAGGAGTCTTGAGGGTGTTAAATCACTCCACGTTCTTTATTTACAAGTACTAATAATGACCAGTCCTCAAGGGTAGACTGCAAGACTTGCCTTTTTCTTGTATCAATGTTTATGACTGTCTATCCTTCCATTCCCTCCTCTTCCCTCCCCCTTCGAGTGGCGCTGATGAGGCCACAGGTAGGATAGAAAAAAGAAAAAGTGCAGTGTTGGAGAAGAAAGTTTCTATTAATGTATACAGTTAAGGCTTTAATAATTATCGATTTCGTCTTTTTATGCGTAATGGTTTATTTGCACGGTTGTTGTTTGTGTCGTGAGGTGCGGGTGAGTTAAGTGACACGAGTTTGTGTGTGTGTGTGTGTGTGTGTGTGTGTGTGTGTGTGTGTGTGTGTGTGTGTGTGTAAGGCTGTTCATCGTCTCTTCTCACCTCTATTACCAGGCAGTACTAATTCTTTGTTGCACAAACAACGCTTCCCAAATTCCTTATCTCGCCTTCTTTACTACACCGTATTTATGTGTGTGTGTGTTTGTATGTACCAACGAGCAGTCACTGTCTCATCTAACCTCCATTATCAAGACACGCTACAAATATCCCGTAGCATAAACAACAGAAAGCTCTCCTAAACTTTTCTATCGCACCTCCTGTATTGTGTCTGTGCCACTCATCTGGCTGGCATTGTTCCGGATATTGTGTTACTTTCTATTCTTATCCTGCATCTACTTTTATTTATTTCCCTGTTTAACTTTACCTCATGTTATCTTCCTCGCTTTTTTTTTCGTTCTCTATATTATTAAAGATTATTGATGTCCTGTTAGTGTCCAGTACTTAACACTTTCATATCACATTTAACTTTTGAAGCTTCGTATCCTGTGTTCATACTTCCCTTTGAGCATTTAGAACTATCCTTTATGCATATTCCTGCTCCTCAATTTCTTACACGCATTATGTCTCAGAATAAGGTGGTATTCTCTCTAAGGCTGTTTATTGTGGTGAAAAAAATGAATATATGACCTGCAGTATTGAAGCAGAAATCCTTGCTTCTTATAAACAACACACAAAATGAATGCTACAACTCACAGGTAAATCACTTGGATAATCGTGTATATTGTCTTACCCTATGATCAGATACCTTACTCAAGCCTGCAGTGTCGCTTACTCAAATCACCCTGTCCTTTTCTCTCTCTCTCTCCAGCGACTCAAATGATTCATCCATGACAGGTCGGCCATTCATCGCCTTTGCATCACCCAACCACTATCTTTAACGCTGCCTAGCACCGAGTTATCCAGCCCTCGGTAGCCAGACGTGGACAAAGATACACTCGCGAGTAGTTAGAGCCCCTAAGTACCTCGTTGACCCTCTCTAACTATCTTCACAAAAGGTGAGAGGCGAGTTAACGGCTGCTACCTTATACAGAACACGACCATCCCGCACCGCACCTTCACCGTGGCCTGTGTTGTGTTCACCCAACCAGTCCAGCGATGACGACTGTGACCTCGGGGTCCCTAGGTCGCGACTCAAAGGGAGGCGGGTCATAATGAGACTCACTCGGATGCGGGAAGGTCCTCTGGTCACACCTCTGAGGACTAAGGGTCACACTCCATGAATCCATCGGCGTTGGGGAGGCAGGAGAGGTCACGAGAGGCTGGCTGTGGGTGATGGATGGTGATTACTGTGTGATTGTGGCTGGTGCTCCCGTCCGCCGCTGGTTCGTTGGCTCCTGGCGAGGTGAAGGAGGGAGATTAAGAGGCAAACGCTGAGGTCGAAGAGACATTACTGCGAGAAAGAAGAAAATGGATAAGGAGAAGAAAGAAGACCGCGGAAATATAAAGCCTTCAAGAAACACAAGACAGACGTTTGTAATATATCAAAGGGAGGATTTATGAATAGACCGCTAGAGAAATAGAAAACAGAAAATGACGTGAACATCTGTTGTACAATCTTTTAATTTTGAGTGAATGTACAGCGTGCGGTATTTTGATGTCATGAAATTGTTGAATTAGACGTTGTAGAAAAGATAATCCACTGAGTGATAAATAAGGAAATACAGAAATACATGAAAGTATGAAAGATATCGTAGAAAAGGAACAAAATGTTATGGAAGGATTCAGAATAAGAGAATATGATGTATGAGATGAAAAAGCGAAACACAAAGCAAGAGAATAAAGAGACGACATATAAGTAGAACGAGGGTGAACATGAAACATGAAAAGAAAGTGAAGAGAAGGAAGAAGAGGAGAAGGAGAAGAAAGAAGAAGTTAAGGAGGAGGAAGTAAAAGAATTAGAGGAGGAGAAAGAAGGCAAAGAAGAAAAAGTAGTAGAAAAAGCTATAAGACAATAGCAACAACAGCAGCAGCAGCAGCAGAAACACCACCACCACCACCACCACCACCACCACCACCACCACCACCACCACCACCACCACCACCACCACCACCACCACCACAACAACAACAACAACAACAACAACAACAACAACAAAATACAAAAGAAGAAAAAAAAGATGAAGAAAAGACCAAGAAAAGACGAAGAAGAAGAAGAAGAAGAAGAAGAAGAAGAAGAAAACCAAAAAGGAGAAACAGAAAGAGAAAGAGAAAGAAGAAAAATGAAAATAAACTAAACACATCAAGAAACAAAAGAAGAACAAAGGAGGAGGACCAGGAGGAGGAAGAAGAGGAGGAGGAAAAGGGAATAGGTACAGTGTGTATAAAAAAAAGTGGAATGGAGTAGGGAGTGATGGATCTGTGTCATTTGGGGATGAGAGCGGCCAGTGGTTACCTGGACTGGAGTGTGGGTTCAGTAGCGCCACCTTTCAGCTGATGGATGGTGGATATTGAGAAGAGTGACCTCCTCCTCCTCCTCCTCCTCCTCCTCCTCCTCCTCCTCCTCTCCTCCTCCTCTTCTACTCATCTTTAATCCCTCTTATTGTCTTTCTCTGTTATCTAATTCCACCATACTTTTTTCTTTTTTCATTTACTATATCTCCTTACATTTCTAATTTTCTTCTGTTCTCTTCCATCTTTACCCATCTTCTCCTCCTTCTCCTCTTCTTTGTCTTCCTCTTCCTCTTTTTCATTCTCTTTCTCTTCTTCTTCCTGTTCCTCCTCCTCCTCCTCCTCCTCCTCCTCCTCCTCCTCCTCCTCCTCCTCCTCCTCCTCCTCCTCCTCCTCCTCCTCCTCCTCCTCCTCCTCCTCCTCCTCCACTTCTTCTTCCCTTTCTGCTTCTCATTGTTGTTAATGTTGTTGTTGTTGCTGTTGTTGTTCTACTACTACTACTACTACTACTACTACTACTACTACTACTACTACTACTACTACTACTACTACTACTACTACTACTACTACTACTACTATTTATTTTCTTCTTTTTTCTTAATTTATTGCTTTCTCGTTAAGTAGCATCTCATTCACAGATTCTTATCTTATTACGAGAGAGAGAGAGAGAGAGAGAGAGAGAGAGAGAGAGAGAGAGAGAGAGAGAGAGAGAGAGAGAATAATAATTGATATGGACGAGGGCAATAGAACAACGAAACACGCATCCCACAATTGGCTGTCACCTACATGAGAATTACCACCGCTCATCCCTTACCATCTCTCGCTCCAAGATAGATAAAGGCAGCTCACCACAGAAATACTGCATCATTTTTATCATTCATTGGGCAGAACTGAACTCCGGCGCACTCTTCCTCCCGCTATGGTATGTGGGCAGTTATAGCTGTTTACATTTCGAGTGGACGTATTTTTTTCTTCTATTGATTAATTTCTTGTTTTTCTTTTTTCATCTTGACTTTTTATTTCTTTTATTTTTTTTTCTGGTTCGAGAAAGTGAAGGTTTATTTCTTGTACGTTTTATTTTTCTTTGTTTCTGTTATTTTCCTTCTATTTCTTTCCTTGCCTATGTCTCCTTTTGTTTTTATTTTTTTGGCGTGGCAGTCTGTTTGTCCTTTTATATATTGGTGTGTGTCTGTCTGTACGTCTTTGTTTGTTTATATTCCAGTCGGGCTATCTGCTTCTATTTGCGTCTTTTTGTGTCTGTCAGTGTGTGTGTGTGTGTGTGTGTGTGTGTGTGTGTGTGTGTGTGTGTGTGTGTGTGTGTGTGTGTGTGTGTGTGTGTGTGTGTGTGTGTGTGTGTGTGTGTGTGTGTGTGTGTGTGTGTGTGTGTGTGTGTGTGTGTGTGTGTGTGTGGTGGTCTCTCTCTCTCTCTCTCTCTCTCTCTCTCTCTCTCTCTCTCTCTCTCTCTCTCTCTCTCTCTCTCTCTCTCTCTCTCTCTCTCTCTCTCCACGTGGATAGATCAGTACGTCACCAGTCAAACCACAATACAGATACTCTTCATAAAATCTGAATGCCTCGAATAGTTTAAATATCTGAAGCTGGTGACATTCTTCCGCGTCTCAGAGTTGTACCGAGTCGAGGAATCCATGCACATAAGGAAGCGACCGGGGAAAGATTCAAGTGTACAATAAGTAAAATTTTCAGAACGATAAACTTGTCTGGTGGGGAATGTAGTAATTGGAGTACAAGTCGTTTATCATTGTCTTGTGTGTGTGTGTGTGTGTGTGTGTGTGTGTGTGTGTGTGTGTGTGTGTGTGTGTGTGTGTGTGTGTGTGTGTCATGTTAATGTTGGTGTGTTTGATTTCTTCGTATATTTTTCATGTTTATGTATTTATTTTCTAACCATCAGTTAATCAATGGGTTTTTTTATCTATCTGTCCATCTTTCAGTGTATCTATCTTTATATTTATGTCTGTTATTTATATTACTACCGATTTACCCACTTAGCTATTTACTTAACTACCTAGGTACCTATTTATCTACCTTTCCATCTATCTACTTATTTATCTTCATCTACAATAAATTTGCCTTGCCGTATACCTACCTCTGCAAGTGCTCTAGTTAAACAATTTCCAGAGTAACATCCTTATCACCACAGATTATCGCTGCAATTTGGCTCTTAAGTTTTCCCTCATATCTTTCCATCAGCATCATAGAGACTCCTGGTAGCGTCCCCAAAACACAGCAGCGCCACCTGTCGGTAGAACACGCTGTCCTGGAGGCTCGGCAGGTGGCAGGTTTGACTAGACGAGGCTTTCGAAATAATGAGAAAATTATAATCAAGACATGGTGATTAAGAGGCAAGGTTGAAAGGATTCATTATATCACTAATTCATTCCTATCAAAAGTGAATGGATACTTGTTTTTTTTTTTTTTTTTTTTTTTTTTTTTTTTGTTTTGGTTATCAAGTGACCACTGCTGCGGGTTTACTTAAAAGGTGTTGCAGCGGGAGCTTTCATTATTATTATTATTATTGTGTGTGTGTGTGTGTGTGTGTGTGTGTGTGTGTGTGTGTGTGTGTGTGTGTGTGTGTGTGTGTGTGTGTGTGTGTGTGTGTGTGTGCGTGCATTAGATAATTTTGTATTAGCCGAGGATACTATTTTAAGTGCGTCTTGACCACTGGGCTTCAATGAACGACGTCTTTCGTTCGTTAGTTTAGTGAATGTACATTAGATAGATAACGTGCAGTGTCTTCCTGAAGCTGCACAAGGAGGACAAGTAAAAGCAACTGGGTTTTGTGTTGTTTAGATAAGCGGGCAAGCAAACACATTATACCCCACTTGAATAAACCATATTTGGCCGGCCACTCTGCGAACGAGCAAGTGACACACACACACACACACACACACACACACACACACACACACACACACACACACACACACACACACACACACACACACACACACACACACACACACACACACACACACACACACACACAAATCACACCGCCGCTGAATGAATTAGTGAGCGCAAGAGAACCTTTTAAGATCTCCTAGATACTCGACCTCCGGCTCCTGGTCCTCTCATCCCACGCCGACCATGCTTCTTTTACGTCCTGATGGCCTCCCGCAGTAACAAACAACTTTCCCTTCCCTCTCTCTCTCTCCCTGTGTGTGTGGCAGGTTTACCTACATCCTTGCAGTCTCCCGAGCGCTCACTCAAACTCGCTTAATACCGTAACAGCCTCCTCGACATTCATCATCTTTTCTAACATCCACTTATCCTCTTAACTGGCCCCATCAGATCCTGTGCCCCAACCTTTCCTTAACACGGGAACCTCAAAACACCTGACAAGTTTCGTAGCACCACGAGCTTCTTTCTAGGTACTGGGACAGGCTCTACCAAAAGTCATGTCAGGTTTCTTTAATTCATGATGATGTTTTTAGTTCGTAGTTGTTTGCAATCAATATCAATGACTTTTTCTTAGATTGGTGATTAATTTTACATGACAAACATCGTTACAGAGGTCTTAACAATTCACATGACTCTGACAGTTCTTTTCTTGAACACTTCAAGATACCTTCACATCACTCACATCACATAAGTTTGCTTCATGGGACCAGTACTTTAGACTACTAATTGATTTTTGCGTTACAAATTCCACGTTTCTACATGACATTGATAGTGACTTACAATCACCCTCATATCACTGATACTACAACATCTAACATCATTCCACCAATATCCAACCAAATTCAGCTTCCGCACCTCCACACCGTTACAACAAGAGCACTCTTAACACACCTGCAACAGGTAAAGATACGCTTACATAAAAAAAGCCAAGGTGTCTCTCTCTCCCTCTCTCTCCCGCCTCGCTGACCGCGCCACACGAAGAGCGACGGACGGTGAGCAGGACTAAGAAGAAGGATTATCGTTCCCTCACGGAGCAGAAATTCGGTGTCCATTAACGCGAGGTGAACGCCGTCACAGTTGGTACAAAGCGTCGGTAAACACATGCTCGAGATCCATCGCCCTCATGCTTAGCCGGACGTGTTGGCCAGCCCGGCATGCACAGGAATGAGAGGACCAGATAAAGACCGCAGGAATCCAGTTAAGGGTAATTAACTCAACTGAGGTCGTGAAGGTTCCGCATTTTTTTGTGTCTGTTTGCAAGAGAGAGAGAGAGAGAGAGAGAGAGAGAGAGAGAGAGAGAGAGAGAGAGTCAGAGTCAGAGTCAATCAGCAGGTGGTAGTACGTGGAAGCAATGAATCTTTAAAGAATTCGCACAACAGGAGTAGGGAGGAAATGGACATTGAGTGGAGTTATGAATCTATAAGAAGGTAGTTCGTGGGCAGGTACATAAAGGGAGGGAGCGAGCGAGGTGTTGAGAGGAGGGAAAAGCATGGAAGTACGTGTCGGAAAGGCATGGGGAAGGACTGTTGCAACGGACTTTGTTGAGTGTTGCAGCAGGAACGCGTCAGTACAGCAGGAGAGAGAGAGAGAGAGAGAGAGAGAGAGAGAGAGAGAGAGAGAGAGAGAGAGAGAGAGAGAGAGAGAGAGAGAGCTGTGAGAGTGCGGTCAGGCAGTGCTAGTCAAGTCGTGGAGAAGTGTAAAAAAGAAAAAAAAACAGATAAAAACAAGAACAGCGTGTCTTGTTGCCCACACTCGAGGCATCCAGGAAACACGGAAGGTTCTCCTCACATAATGAGATAAACCTATAAAAGTCTAGCGGGCTCCCGGCTGGAATGTGGCGCTCCTCCATCTTGCGCAGGTGACGGTGCGCTATACCACTCGCAGCTCCTGCCTGGTGCTGCACTTCAGGAGACTGTGCAATTATGATCAACAACCTTTCCTGGAGACACCACAGCATCATGAGGGATCACAAGCATCCCTATCCTTCATGAGGTGTAATGGAAAGGTACAACGGGAAATAGTTTAAGTCTCATCTTGGAGTAACCGCAAGGCAACTGCTCTTCTCCCCAGACGGACGAGGCCTCGCCAAAAAGGTTGTACCTCCTCCCGGGGCGCCGAAGAACAATACCTCGCCTCGTTCCTGAAATAGCTGGCTCGAGAAATTCCTGTGCATGATGAATTTTTCCCTCAGAACGCAAGTTTCCACGGGGATGATTTACATGCCTTTCTCGTCCCTTCGAAATATGTAATGCCGGCAGCGGTAACGAGGCGGTGCAGGGATACTCGGCTTCCTCCTCCTCCTCCTCCTCCTCCTCCTCCTCCTTTTTGCTTTATCTCGTTATTCATCCCTTCCTCTTTTCCTCATTTTCTCTTTTTCTACTTTTTTTTATCTTCCTACCTTTTTCCTGTTCCTCATATTACTTTGTTATTTTCCGCTTCCTCTTCCGATTAATTTCTTCAGTTGCTTTAATTTTCGATTTCTTTTATTATCTTCCTTTCTCCTTTACTTCTCCTTTTACCTTTTTTTCCTCCTTTATGACTCGCTTCCTTCCATTTTGCTTGGTAATAACTTCCAATAAAAACTGCACCTTTCTAAACCGAGTGAACTTACTAGGTGAAATTTTTAATCTAAATAACTTATTAACTTTCTTTTGCCAAGTACTTTGTTTTTATATCTTTTTTTTCGGTCTTCATTATCTTTACTCGCTTTAAAGGCACGTGTGAATGGGATGGGGCTTTGTAGTACATGCAGTGATTTAATATGGTGTGCTAATAATTAAGTCTGTCATCGGTCAGCAGAAACACCAAATGATCTAATTGTTTTTAAGACATAAAGAGATCAACGTTTTAACACACGTTTTCCCTGCGTGAATTGGTACATTCAAGGACGCTTTCTAACTTTTTTTTTTCTCTCTTGCTCATTATTTCTCTTTCACACAAAAAAAAATCTCACTGAATACTTATGTTATCAACGACTATAACCTTAAAGTATTTAACAATCAACATACTGAGCATACCGACATATACCAGATTCAAACTTTATTTCAGAGTGAACACCAAAAATATTAAAAGATAATGATCACCATGTTTTTAAGTCATATGAAACCCTTTACATCATTCAGCAGGAACCGTGGGAAGCATCATTGAGTTCTTTTCTTTCCTTTTTTCTTCCCCTCGGTGAAAATAAAGAAAGAATATCCAGCAGGTGAGCCAACAAATATCGATCACCTTGACTGGTAAGACGTCCGCACCAACCAGTAAATTAGCCACTTCCAGATCCCTTCAGTATATGTAGCATCTCTGGGCCGCTCATTACAACCTGTGACAAATACCGGCACAGCGGGTCGTGGAGAAGACAAGGAGGGAACAAGGAGAAAAGTCACGCCTGGTGTTAAATTATAGAAGTACAAGAGATACTTTCTTTCTCGTGCCATGTATACGTTCTCATTCTCCGCGTTCTTTTCGTTTTCTTTCCTTTTGTCTCCCAGCCAGTCAGTGCACGAGAAGGGAGTTTGGAAAAGTTATGCTGGTCCGTGATCCCGCAGCCAGGTTTATGCACTCACTCGTCACATGCTGGCCACGTAGGAAGCTGCTGATGGCTTCCAATTAGGGGATAAAAAAAGTTGACTACCACAGAGCTATATATACTGAACCCGAGTCAGGTTCCTCGCCGCGGCGGTAAACATCTTTCTGAAAATCATCCTCTACCTGCCCAAGTGTCCTGCAGTGCCTGGTGGCGGAATCAAACTCTTACAACTCTCGCTGCCACTCACCGCAGCTTTTGTATAATAATTGTTTGCTCAACTTTTCTTCCCCGCATGTGAAGTGTTTTTCAGGTGTGAGACGCGCTTACTTCACCAAAAATTAGTTGCTATATGCCCAGAATGGAACTTCTTAATCTGGAGACTTGCGGTTTGCGTGTTCATATGATTAAATCGTAGTCTGAGGTAGTAGCCGAGTATCTCCTTGTGATTATTGTTTTTTTTTTGCCGGGCATCTTGACTGTTGTGCGTGTCCGGAGCCGCAATAAAAGTACAAATTTCCTACTTACTATGCTAGAAAATCACACTGAAGGCTCACTCATTTAAAAATAAACTAAAAATGCGAAACGAAACAAAGGTACGAAATTGCAGAGCTAATTTAGTGCTGAAAAAAAGTGGAACACGTGAAAAGACGCTCATTTTACCTCCATTTCGCTGGAAAAAAACCCTTCCATTCTCCTTCCACTGACCCGTTCCACATCACCGCCTCCAACAAAACCCGCCGCAACCTTCTCTAATGACGCTTTCCTTTACTTCTCGCAAGCAGTGTACTTCCTCTAACTCCTTCCTTCAACGGCGACCCACTTCTTCAGCCTTCTGCATTATCTCTTCTCGTTCTGCTGCCGCCAGTGACCCCCAGTGCTCCGACCCCTGCTGGCTCCCTCTTCCCCACCCCTCACCCTCTTCCCCTCTCTTTCTTTACCATCTCCATCTTCCTCTTCAGCTATGCGACAAGAACACCTGCCCTCAAATACGTACTATGGATTTTATCAGCCCTTGCACGTGTTTTCTGGATGAATGAAAATGTTGTGTTTGTTTGCTTTGTGCGGTGATGCTTTTTTTTTTTTTTTTTCATTTCGTTAAGTGTCTAATCTTTGCTTTCATCTTAATGTGTGATTCGGATTAGAGCTTCTTGCACAGTTACAGTTAAACTTTTATCATGAAACTTTAGATAAACACGTACTCACACACACACACACACACACACACACACACACACACACACACACACACACACACACACACACACACACACACACACACACACACACACACACACACACACACACACACACACACACACACACACGATTCGCCAACAATAGCAGCAGCCACCACTTTACTTCGTTTGTTTCTCTTGATCAAGTTACCCTGACTTGACTTCATTCTCTCCGCTCAGCTGAAGACAATATGAGCATGTAATACGCGGCCTCAGCTTGTCAAGTTCCTGCAAGTGTTTCGTGGTAAGCGAATTCGTTTATCGCTATTGGTTTTCACAAAAAAGCTCAACACTAGAGGGAGACAAAAAACAGAAAAAAAGATGTTCAGGGCTACTTGAAAAAGAATGTATGATATTAGTACATGGGAATCTCACTGAAGCCAAAAAGTGATCTGCCTCAAATAAGTTTTTACTTGTCATTAAGTGGAGCAGTTTCGGGGAAAAAAGTTGTGTAGTATTGGGACACATTCTCTCTCTCTCTCTCTCTCTCTCTCTCTCTCTCTCTCTCTCTCTCTCTCTCTCTCTCTCTCTCTCTCTCTCTCTCTCTCTCTCTCTCTCTCTCTATCCATTTATTAATTTATCAATTGTAAGTAATTTGATCTATTAAAATACACATATACAATGTTACTGTTGTACCTTTCCGTTTTGTGCATTAACACTGCATGAATAGGTATCTTTTTTTTTTCCTGAGCACGGCAAAATGTAACAATAGTGTAAAACAATTCATACTGCCAGTTATGTATTTCATTACAAGTGGGTCTTTCCTATCATGAAAGCATGTTTACCTTGTACAAGAGACACAGGCAAGGACAGCTTGCCCAGTGACAGCTCAGCCATCACCACCACCACCCCCACTACCACCACCACCAGCTGAACCAGTATTGCAACTCGATTTGTAAGACATTTCACACACACCTAACTCCCTCCACTCCTCCCTAGCCACCAGGTCAACCTCTGCACAGTCATTCACATCATCCCAGTGGAAAGCGGACATGGTATTATCGTTCTCATCCTGCGCTCGGTGAAATAACCAACATGGCAGGGCAGACATGAAATATATTATTGGTGAAATCGACATCTTACGTTAAATTTCCTGAACGGCGCTTGAATTAAATTTTGTATGTGTATTTCCGATGCTGTCACTTTTTTTTTCAGATAGTTGGCTTTTATTATTAAGAATTTGATATTAATGTTTGTATATATGTTTATATATTTATTGAAATATATAAAGAAAATGAAATATGATAAACGGACAAACAGACTCACTTAGGTAAACAGATAAATAGATAGAAGACTACGCAAGCGTGAAAACAGTATCTTCCAAGATTTACTAACAACAGAAAAACAATCACAAAGGCCAAGTCAGTATGCACGTGAGGGAGTTGAGTTCTGTGCAGCGCCTCCATCTCGAAATGCAGACACGGCTCTCAGTCTGTGGGGGGAAGAACAGCATCCGGGAGTGACAGAAGCACTGCATTTATGAGAGATATTCCCCTCGACTGTAACCTTTGTAAGAATTATAAAAAGTTTAGGGACTGGCCCTTTTTTGTGCTTCTACAGTCGTCGGCCAAAACCCTTCCTAGATGTAGAATAAAGTGCATAGATAAATGAAGAATCAAAGATATAGGTAATATTTAGATAAGAAAATGAAAGTCCTAGCTCAAGCACAGTAGAATGGCAAGGCTTGCAGTCAGCAGCTGGAGGCAGAAAATGCTCACTGTCATAGAAGCCGGCTGGGTTTGAGGTGATACGAAATTTCCAGTCCTCGGTTCTTAATGAAGTGCATGCCGAGGATGATTGGTGCAGATTAAGAGGCTGGCTCAGAGGCATCAGGGAGGATCGGATAACTATCTGGAAATTTGATGATAGATGCAAAAATTTACTTATTCATTTATTGTTTGGCTAGTGGGCGTTGAAGACCTAAAGGGCTTTCCTGTCTCATCCAACAATAGTAGAAAAACAATTAGAACTTTCGTATTACATTTTATAGGAATTTTCTACGTACTTATTACCTTGCCTATGAATCGTCCGTATTATCGTATCAAAGTGCACGGTAATCAGCATTAATGCGCGTGTATATCGGGTATTAGATGAGATTATCGATAAATAATAGAATGGTAGTGCATGATTGCAAGGAACAATGCGAACAACAGAATCGATTTATGAAGCTTGTTTCCGCCAACTAGAGAGAGAGAGAGAGAGAGAGAGAGAGAGAGAGAGAGAGAGAGAAGGAAAATAGCGCACACAAGCACATATCGTTTCATGAACACATAACCTGTAAACGACTCATGAATTGCACGTATTAGAGGAAATAACTTTCAGCCGAATCACATGTACAGCTGATAATTGAAGGATAGCAAGTGAAGAGGAAGTTAAGCGTCCAAATATTCCCTCTCCTCTTACGAGACGAGGATGAAGGAAGTAAGAAACAAAACAGTGCAGAGACGAAGGAGTAAACTAAGTAGAGGGTGGAATGGTAAAGAGAAGGGGAGGTATGAGGCAGAGAGAGAGAGAGAGAGAGAGAGAGAGAGAGAGAGAGAGAGAGAGAGAGAGAGAGAGAAGCATGAGGAATGAGTGGCAGGAGACAGAGAGATAGAGGGAGAAGAGATACTAGAGGGTGGAATGCAGGCGGGGTGAAGAGAAGGTGAGGCACGAGAAGGGAGAGTGAAAGGCAAGGAGAGAGACAGAGAGAGAGCAGCATGGGGAGTCAGTGGCAGGGGAGGTGTGGAGAATAGCTGAGTGGGAGCGAAAGAAGCTGAGGGGAAGGCGAAGGAAAGGCCTGATATTAGTAGCTTCTGTACGTATTGTTGTTGACCAAGAAGGAAGGAAGAGCCGAGGCGGGAATACTAAGTTGGTGCTCGCTTGACCTCAGAAATCAGACGGTTATTAGCTTTTGTCGTTTTCTCTTTCAAGTTTGTATAAGATTTGGTATTCCTGTACATAAAAAACCCCGCAAAACTGTTTTTTTTTTATAAATGAGTGATGTGTGAATGTTATGTGTGGCTCAAGTGAATAAGGCAGTAAAGCAAACAACGTCAGTAATACGTCCTGTTCACTTATAATATTGGTAAGAACAACTATTGTATAAACAGCTGCATCATGATCACTAACACCATTGAGATTAACAGTAGCAGCAGGATCAGTAGCAACAACAACAACAACAACAACAGCAACAGCAACAGCAGCAGCAGCAGAAACAACAATAATAACAACAACAGCAACAACAAGAAGAACGACAACAACAAAACTGCATTAGCAACAATAGTAATAACAACAGCAACAACAACAGTGATGATGAGGATAATGATAATGATGATAATTATAATAATGATAATAATAATAATATTAATGATAGTAATAGTAATAATGATAATAGTATCAGTATCAGTAATGATAATAGTAACAACGATATTAATAACAATAGTAATAATAATAATAATAATGATAATAATAATAATAATAATAATAATAATAATAATAATGTCAATATCCTTAACAAGAAAAACACTGTAATGCCACGAAAATGAACACTGTAATTATCTTTCATTTACCACTCACACTTAAGCACAATTCGTTTAAAGTAGTTGATTAGTGTTCCCTTCTGCCTCAAAGATTTGGAGAAAATGTGAACTGGACCAGTGTTGAAAATATTGCTTTCTGCCGCATTGTTATAAGTGAAGGCAAAACAGCAACTCATTTGGCGGAAAATTACCGTGGCTGAATTGGAACAGATGAGCAGGCTGTCACATAGCAGCCGCGGCGCGCACAGCGTCTCTGCGCATATGAGGTGGGATTACTTTTGTCAAGCACGTAAGTGGCGGTCATTACACGGCACAATTCTGCCCGCTTAGGTTTGAAGGAGGTGGTTGCGAAAAATGCTCCAGAAACTCTATTTTCTTTCTCTTTGGACCACCTCGTTTTTACCTCCATTTATTCTCACACTTGCATGTATTTAGTTTGCCTCTACAGAAGTTGATTTCCACATCACAATAACGATTTTCCTTCTTTCCTTGTCTGCTGCTGAGAGCGACGCCATCAGTTGCATCAGTAAAGAAAGACAGAACACGTCCTCTCGACGCCAGTTACAGGCCGCGGCGTGTGGCGAGATGGGCTGTGGAGGTGCAGTAAACTTACCTGACAGCTTCTAGGTAGGCGATCGTCCACGCTGGAGATGCCGCAGCGATCCGTGGCTCGCATCTAAAGAAAAAAGGCAACTCGTACCGTCTCGCCGGGCGATGGAAGTGGCCAGTAAACTATGCGTCCAGCGACACAAATCAAATCAATCCCCCTCCGTTACATGACCCAAGTTTTTGCGGGAGCAGATTGCACAGCTCAAGTGTTATCGATATTCTTCTCTTCACCGCACCTCCCGGCGCCGCCTCCCTCCCGCCTTTCTTCTCCTCCGTTCCTGATTGACTGGCCGATTCAGCATTTTTCTCCCTCAGTGTTCGTGCCATAATAGCTTGCTTGCGCTTGGCTTAATGATCCGAGCCCCGCATGCCGGGAAGGCGCGACGAGGAAAATGAGGGAGCCGTAGCTTTTGAGTGAACCTGAGTGTGAGTGCGTACATGACACTTGTTTCTTTTCATTGCCATTCTTTTTGACCCGACACTATTTATTATATTCTCTTAGCTGCTTTCTCTTCGGGTTACAACGAACTTCTGCGTATTTTGCTCCGAGGAAAATGAAACTCTGCGAAATGAGGCAACCGTATTTGGGGTTGTCTTCCCGGATCTAGCCTCGCCAATTCCGTGCAGGCGTGACGTGGGCTGCTGCAGAACACTCACAGTATTCGAAAGGCGTGTGCTGGACGTTTCCCAGGCTGGAAGAGGAGGGAGATCAGGCGAAAGATCAGGCGAGTGATTCATCGCTTCTCCAGCGGCGACGTGCTTTGATAAGATAAATGATTTCGATAACACTCGGCCTCTCCTTAAAACCACATTCACTTCGAGTCTGATATGACGTTTAATCCAGATCATACACGGCTGAAGCAATAGTTATGACTATTCGCGCTGTTGTCTGAAGTAGGTCTTGGCTCACTCAGGGGTACAGTGAGACATTAGCTTTGATCACCTGTCACACTCTGCCACCCCACGCCCCTCGACAGACGCCTTTCCCAGCCGAGGGACGCCCGAGTGTCCTTCACCAGTCCAGTGTATCGAGGTCGCCGTAAATTCAAGACTTAGCAGGTATTGGTTCCGTAAATCATGTAGTGTTGACACGGTAAAGAAAGAGAACGAGGTGACGCAACCCTTCATTTTATTCTTATAGATAACTACACCTGATATTTACAATAAGGTTGCCTTTTTTTCATGTCCAGAGGAGTGGTTTTGCAATGCAGTCCGTGAATCTATTGCCTTCCTAATTGAGATTACATAGAAAAAAGCCACGTACAGGATTCAGCGTTATTTTCACACCCTTATATGTATAGAAAGAGTATAAATGCAATAAAAATAATGCCAGCCGATACTCTTGTAATTCAATTTTATCTCAGTTTGTACGTAGTCTTTTATAATGCTTTTTTAGTGGAGCCTGTGAGAGGGCAGTGCTGCGAGAGTGGCGGGCGCTAAACAAGGGAGTGAGGATGTGAAAATAACCCACTGAGAGAAATTAACACCTGTGATAAAAGTCTTGCGGAGGACGCTGGCCAAATTTGGTGGGCGGCGGGGGAGGAGGTCACACCGTGTCTCCTGGAAATTCTTGCGGTGGATTGTTAAAGTTATGAAAGAACAGGCAACGTTGTCACCCCGAAGTGCTGGCGCCTCTCCTCCTCCACACCTTTCCTTTCCTCCTCCTCTCGGTCATTCTTTTATTATCTTTTTTATGCTTAGCTGATTTATGTTGTGTTTTTATAAAAAATTTTTTATATGATTTTGGTGTTGAATGTAAGTATGTATCGTGTGTGTGTGTGTGTGTGTGTGTGTGTGTGTGTGTGTGTGTGTGTGTGTGTGTGTGTGTGTGTCTGTCTGTGTGTGTGTGTGTGTGTGTGTGTGTGTGTGTGTGTGTGTGTGTGTGTGTGTGTGTGTGTGTGTGTGTGTGTGTGTGTGTGTGTGTGTGTGTGTGTGTGTGTGTGTGTGTGTGTGTGTGTGTGTGTGTGTGTGTGTGTGTGTGTGTGTGTGTGTGTGTGTGTGTGTGTGTGTGTGTGTGTGTGTGTGTGTGTGTGTGTGTGTGCGTGTGTGGCGCGCAGGCGTTTGTGATTGTGTTTGTTTGCGTGAGTGTATGTGTGGTAGGAATTTGTATTGTTTGCTTTGTTTTTTCTGTCTATACGTGTTTGTCTGTCGTTAATCTGCGCACCTGTGTGTCCATGTGTATGTTTATCTGTATTTGCACACCAGCCTGTCTGTCAGTGTGTGCGCATGTCTGTCTTGTGGATGCGCCTGTCTGCATATCTGCACACTTGTCTGCCTAAGCCCGTGCCTATCTCTACCTGTGAATGTGAAGGAGCGACGGACACTCATTATCACACCTGCACACGTGCCGAGAGTAGAGGCGCTATAAGAGAACAGTCAGAGAGGAGGAACCTGAAGACTATGAGGACTGGGTGTTTGTATTCACCTGGCCGAGGCTTGACACTGCAGTAACCACATCTTTTACTACAGAAATGTATAAGGCAACCAGTCTAGGACGTGCACCTTAGCAAACACCATAAAATGAAGGAAGGACTTGATTTTGATAATGTGCAGTAGTTTTTTACCCGATTAACTTTTATGATAGCAATTGCGAACGGATTTATTGATATATTTTTCGTGTTTCTGTAAATTGATAGTGTGGTATCTTACGAATTCCCTCAGTACAGGTGTCCGGAGAAAAGTGCGGCCTTCGTGGCAGTAATATATCGAACGCGGCAATGAAGGAACGACCATTCATGGGAGTCCTTCAGTGAAAGTCAGCAAATACAAAGCACAAAATTAGTGGCTGAAGTGACTTTGAATTAGTCGGCGAATCAGCGGAGTGTTAAAGCACGAATGGACGTGCATGTTTTGCCGAGTTGTCGCGCCTCCACTACTCTCCTTGGAATCATGAAAACAGGGCGTAATACTGACTTTGTAAAGGAGGGCAAGTCTTACTGAGTCGCCTCGCCTCTACAGTACGCTCCGCTGCCTCCTCAGAATTATGAAAACAGGACATTGTAGTGAGTTTATAAAGAAGGACGCGCTGGCGATATTATCAGCTGCTGACAGGGTAGAGAATCACCCAGATACCTGGCACAGAGAAAGGTAGGGAGAGCGGATGGGGGGCTAGGGTGAGGGAGAGAGAGGGCTCGGTGCTCCCTATATCTCCAGAGGCGCTATGTCACACCTGCTGCTGCGTCATGCATCCGGTAGCAGGAGTGTTTTTTTTGTTTTATATATTTACTCACTCTTTTCATACTTGAAGAGAGAGAAGATGACGCCCCAACTATGCACTGACGGCGAAACTCTTCATCAGTGTTCCATGTTGGAGTTTTATACAAATAACTATTCGACATTTTAGTTTTGAAAAAGAATTCGGAAAATACACCACGTCATCGTAGAGAATTTTAAGCTATCAACATGTCATTACACGCTTCATTATAGATTACAATATTGCGGGTGTGAAATAATGATAATAGAGTCTCGGATTACGATGAAGGCTATCAAAATTATACTCCTGAGTGCGTGCTCCCGGAGACAACTATATTAAAAGAGAGCGCTGCAGGATGTAATAACTTAAGCCACAACAAACTGGGGGCGTTTCAAAATCAAAAGCTCTTGTGTACCTCCTCGGAAAAATAAATAAGATAAAATAGTTTTCAGTGTTGTATTTTTGTTTTTATCAGGTACCAGGAAAAGACGAGAAGAATAAGAAGTGGATAATGTTGTGCAGTAAAATTAGTCGTAGATGTACACACACACACACACACACACACACACACACACACACACACACACACACACACACACACACACACACACACACACACACACACACACAGAGACACACGTCCTAACATAAATTCCGTTGCTTTTACACACATAAAAAAAAAAAAAATGCATAAGAACTGAATTTATATTGAGAACATTTACTACATTTACTAAAAAAATCCTCCTGTAATGGACTTTTAAGGCGTCAACAAAGCAGGAAGATTAGATATAACGAGTATTCTTTACAAGCTTAACCTGTGCGTGCAAAAATCATGGAAAAAAAGAGAGACAGATGGTGAAGAAAAAGAAGGAAAAGCCCTGGGCAATTTTCCTGCGTGCGCCACCAAAGAGGGTTGCAACGAGATGGTGGTGGTGGTGGTGGTGGTGGTGTTGGTGGTGGCAGGACGGAGCATCGTGACACCTGCCGTTACGCTTGGAGGGTGTTACGTGGCACACCTGAGGGAATAAAAAACTAATTGGTTGTACTGCCTTTATGTTTTAGAATTGTTTATTTATTTTATTCTTCTGTGTGTGTTGTGAGTAGAAGTAAATTCACATTCTCTGCGCATCTGTCTGACTTCCTTTTCTGTTTCTCTTTGCTTGTGTGTCTGTTTGTGTTTCTTTCTTCTGTCTGCCAGTGTGTGTGTGTGTGTGTGTGTGTGTGTGTGTGTGTGTGTGTGTGTGTGTGTGTGTGTGTGGGTGTATGGCTGTGTGTGTTTTTTTGTCTTTGTACTGGACGTCTCTCTCTCTCTCTCTCTCTCTCTCTCTCTCTCTCTCTCTCTCTCTCTCTCTCTCTCTCTCTCTCTCTCTCTCTCTCTCTCTCTCTCTCTCTCTCTCTCTCTCTTTCCTAAACCTTAAGATCTCACCATATTTTATTGGAAGAAATCTAGCATTGGCAATTAATCAGATTTTTTCGTTTAAAGATACTTCGATCGTTGTTTTAAAAATATATAATTAACATATATTTGTAATTCATATGCGTACATCTCCCAAGGTGAAACGCTACTCCTATACATAAATAACCTTTTGATATATTGTATGTACATTTAATCACACCTGTCAGGTCAACACTGTCTTCTGCCATGAGCAAAGACATATTTCTTAGCTGTATAATAGAAGGAATGTTTTTTTTTTTTTCTCTCTCTTCAAGCAGTTTTTTTTCTCGTTCATCCCAGGATTGCAGTGGAATGTCCCTGACGAACATATGGGTTATGCAAGCCCTAATTATTTCTATTCAAAGATGCTGATGAATTGTTTAGTCTTGCTCGACCTCTGGCCCCTGTTCTAGAAGACAAGGAGAGAGAGGGAGAGAGAGAGAGAGAGAGAGAGAGAGAGAGAGAGAGAGAGAGAGAGAGAGAGAGAGAGAGAGAGAGAGTATAGCCGGACATATAAAATTAAGAAAAAATTCTAAGAAAGTATCAATATCATCAACTGTTTCTAAATGATAAAAAGTCAGTAAGCATTTTTCTTCAAATCGAGTATAAAATCATTACCTCATAAAAAAGAATGCATGGATTATTGTCAGCATTAAACGACGCATTTATCAATTCTTTCTTCCTCCTCTTCCTTTATGGTTGTATTTCTTACATTCTTCACCAATAACCAATGATTATCGACCAATTTTTGCATGTAAGTGACTTCATATGCATTTAGTAAGAAGACCGACAGGCTGAGGTACAAAATCTGAAGGCAAGAGAGAGAGAGAGAGAGAGAGAGAGAGAGAGAGAGAGAGAGAGAGAGAGAGAGAGAGGTATAGAAAAAAATATATTCTCCTTATTGAAGACACGACTGGCGACTACACTATGTCTTCATTAGGGCTGAGACATCAATGGAGGTCTGTTTTTTTATGCCTCCCGCCGCACATATCTCGGAGGCTCAGAGTGCGTGGTGAATTTTTAGGAGTGAAATTTGACACACGGCTGAGGAGGCGAACTGTGCGAGGAGCGATACAAATTAACAGTTTTTGCAGGCATACGTCCATTAATGTTGTGTGTGTGTGTGTGTGTGTGTGTGTGTGTGTGTGTGTGTGTGTGTGTGTGAGAGAGAGAGAGAGAGAGAGAGAGAGAGAGAGAGAGAGAGAGAGAGAGAGAGAGAGAAGGGAAAAGTTGTATGTTATAAGCAGTTAGAGATCAAAAAACCCTGAAGATTAGCATAATAAATGTATGTGGTGTGTTATGTCTGAGGTTCACATGACAGCACGAACTTAATCTGACGTATAAAGATTAACTGCGATGTGTCTTAATCTAATTTATTTTTTTATACGTCAAGGAAGCTGGCCAAGTGTAAAATCGAATAAATATATATATAGCAAATAAATAAGTTTGTGGATGAATAAAATACGTGAGTAGATGAATAAGTAAATAAATGAATGAGTGAAAATAAGAAAAGATATATAACAAAGTAAAATTTAAACATGAATGCATAAATAAACTTTCCATTTAACGCTCCAGAAGGTTAGAGAATGAGTCAGAAGATGTTTGCCAATTCAACTCAAAGGTGTCTTAATGCTAGAGTTTTTCCAATGTTTGCTATATATGAACGAGTGACGATACTCATTGACTCTGCACTCATGTGGTGGACAGCACGTTGATCCATTAAAAGAGAGAGAAACACTTCCACACCACCTAAGTAATCCAGCAAGTGAATCCAGCTCTCCATAATGACACCCACACACACACACACACACACACACACACACACACACACACACACACACACACACACACACACACACACACACACACACACACACACACACACACACACACACATATTTTAAAACTCTCCGGAAAAACACGTTCCTTCCTTAAAAAAACACCATGATTAACTGTCTCATCTAAATCTTGTCCATGCTTTAAATAAAACATGAGTGTCATTTTTTCCCCAGAATAGCAGCGGACTTCTCTTATCTTCCTCTTGTTGTTTATGCCTCCAGTCCTCTCTAACTCATGGCATACCAATATGGCTGCCTTGTGATGCCATCTCGTCGCCATCTTGTCAAGCGCACTGTCCCTGCATCTCGTTAACCCGCATGAGGAAGGCAGATTGCACGGCTAGGGCTGAGAGGGGGTTACTCAAGGCTGGGGGTGACCGCGCCGCCTCTTTGTCGTGGTTTGTCATGCGCCCGTGTAAACACCCATTTATCACTACCGATATGCCGCAGATGATTTATTCAAGTGTGTTATTTGTTTACTGCGATGTATGTCTGAGAGAGAGAGAGAGAGAGAGAGAGAGAGAGAGAGTTTGTGTGTATTTGAATATGGAAAGTTATGAGATGAACTCACACACACACACACACACACACACACACACACACACACACACACACACACACACACACACACACACACACACACACACACACACACACACACACACACACACACACACACACACACACACACTCATCCAGTTATCTCGCCATGTACCTGCCCAATTAGAGCGCCAACTTACCTGGTTCGCGGCGCCCTGGGTTGGCTGCATTAATACGTAGCACGCATGCGCATTAAAGCCGAGGCCTCACGCTGGCTCTTCATGCATGCGCGCTCATCCATGCACGAGAGGCAACGATCTGCACGCACCTGGTTAGCGCTAATGAGAGGGGAAAGGTGAGATACCGGGAAAAAATACACACACTTGATATAAGCCGTGCTATTTTGAGTTAAACAAAGTGGTGAAGTTTGAGTTTTCAGAGAGAGAGAGAGAGAGAGAGAGAGCTGCAAGAAACCATTCAACCTACACACGTGAAAGCTCTAGTACAAAACATACTTTATCATCTCGATCTAATCTCTCCATTTATAAATATTTGTGTAATCTTCTCTAAAATCTCACAAACGACTCGACACTGACAAACTGATTAATCTATCACTCTAGCCGAGAACCAATATCTTTGTTGTCTTGTTTAAAATTTTCTTCTTCTTTTTTATAAGACCCAAAAATTCTTGTCACCGTATACATCAGCACAAACAGTGAAATCTGAGAACAAACTAGTTTCTGTGTTCTCCACTAGGTTTTATTGTCCCAGATGCTCGTGAGGCAGGTGAGAGAGGCATGAGTCACCTGGGTATATCAGTGTTGGTGGCCGTGCTGTCCCCGCCTGAGTCATGCCTGGAGGTGAGTTGCACGCGTAAAAGTTTTATTATCCTGGTGGTTTAGGTTTGGGTCTTGGGTTTAGTGGACTCGGTTCGGGAGGAGAGGTGACAAGGAGTGGCCGGCTGGTAGAGGGCGGGAGGGCTTAGGTGGGTATAGTTGGGCTTGGAGTGGGGACTGGTGAGGTCCGAAGTCTGTGGATAAGTGTGTTTGTCGCTGATTAATAGCCTAGATAATTATCGTGTTTGTATTTTTAGCGATTTGATGATAATTTAGATTTTCTTGTTCGTTTATTTAAAAATGCTCGCGCCGTTTTTTTAATATTCCGATGAGGAAGGATACAAATCTCATTGTCGCTCGTGTAAAGGATGAAAGAAAGCGACAATATTTCACTGTATTTTTTAAACTTAAGATTCCATAAAACTACGGTACTGAGAATTTTATGGGAAAATTTTATGACAACGACTTGAGAAATAATTTTCTTTCGTTGAAAGTTTTTCTATCTGGAAGGTCTTCACTGGAGTGTCAGAACTGAATAAGGAAAAATGAGTGCTTTGATCCTCCTGGGACTAAAAGTTCACTGATCTTGATACTGTTAATGTGATGCTTTCATAAGATGCCTTCGTAATTTATCCAGGACATGTTTCCGAGAACGGCGTAGTTCGAGTATGCAGAAGGCCTTGTTTGTGGAGAAGTGTCGGATATTCTAAGTGCCTTAAGACGATTTGAGTTATAATCTAGCTAAGAATATCAGTGAAGGAGTAGTGATGTAATACTGGTGAGTGCGTGATGAAGACAAGAAAGAAAAAAAGGAAAAGTGATTACCGACAAAACATCATTAACCAAGAAGGAAGAATGCAAATGAAATTTTAACTTGCAGAACTTGAACCTCGCAGTTTTTTTAAACAAATACTTTCATGTGTGAGGTAATTTTACAATAAACATACCTTTGTAACTTGAGTATGCTTAGGAGGAAAGAAAATGTATCAAAAGCATTAAGGATAAAGAAATGCTGGCATCTGTAAACACTTTGGGTGGCGATTGAGAGAATACTGCATTAGATTACACAGATTTTTTTCAGAACCATAAAAGTCCTGGATGAGGTTCAGATGGCGGACATTCTGTTAAAAAGAGACTTGAGTATACAGCCCAAGTGGGTGTTGGTAAGCGAACCACCACATGGGCGTACCTGTGGTGGAAGAAAAATCAACATTTGACTTTACGTCTTTATAAGAACATGTTTAAATGAAATTTGCTAATCCTTGTATATGAGAAAAATTGTATTTGCATTTCAATGAATTTTATAAACCAACGATACAAATGGTACTTGATATATCTATCTATATCTATCTATCTAGCTAACTACCTATCTGTTTATTTATATTTTTATCAACCTATATATCTATCTGTCTATCTATCTACCTGGATAAATATAATTGATTGCACTCTTTAGAGTCTGACACTCTTTCGCACTTTGGTTGACCTTGGCCAGCGGTCCTCTCATATAGAAGAAAAAGAAAGACAATCAACGAATTGGAACAAGTTACTTCATTGTCAAAGCTACTTCATACCCATTACCAAGGATAGATGTTTTCCAGCACGAAAGTCAGCAATACAAATCACCTTGACGCATGAGGGCAAGCGAAGAAGCCGATCTTCCAGCATTCCAGGGTTTCCTCCCGTCATGCAGCACCTTGCCACCACAGCTAGCCCTCTACCGGGGACTGCCCCAACGCTCACTCAACTCTTCACGGACACGCGCTGCTTGGAAAATGTTTTGACGTATTTGAAGCTGTTATGGCTTGTATTTGTGTCCGGTTATCTTTAAAATGCAGTAGTTTAGGCGTCTTTTTTTTAGATTGTTTAAATTTCACAAGAGCTGCATTTACCTCGAAAGTTAGAGGGCGGCGCTCACTGTACATTTGGTAACTTATTGTCTTCTTTTTTCCCTCTGACTTAAGGGACGAAAGGGATGAGAGGGCGGCGGGGGCGTGGAAATAGGAGGAAGAGTGATAAATCAGGCGTTACTTGTAAGAAGGGTGATGCCGGGGAGATAAAAAAAAAAAAAAATGAGTGTTAGAAAGTGAGGCGTAATTATGGGTATTGCGAGTGGCACAGAGCTGAGGGCGGGGCACTGGTGACGGTGGAAGGGAGGAAGAGAGAAAGGGAAGGAGGAAAGGAGGAAACTGCTGAGTGCTCGTCATGAAAACTGCTTCAGCAAAACATTTCTGCTGCGCATATATTAAACCTTGACTCTGAATTTGAATAGCACTACAGTATCAAAACCTGAGCGATGCAGTAAGAAGGAAGCAAAATTACTGGCAGAAAAGTAGCTGAAGGAGACAGGCGAGCAGCGGTCTCCCTCTAAGAACAGTCCCAAGTGATGAATGGCTTTCAGTAATGATTTACAACTAGCTGTTCGCAATTCGAGGAGGCCACCGGGCGGACACTTGTAAAGAAATGTCACTTTTTTTACTCTTACTATCTGATGTCTGCGTCCTGCACTGTATCATCACGCGAGTAATGCTGAGTAACTCGAAGTAGATGTAGGTTTTGGTCTGAGTAAATGGGACCGTCGCCATTTTGTCGCTGGTGCAGGACGTGAGTAAGTGCGCTGGCCTGAACCTCTCTATCTGGGCAGGGCGGGCGGGCGGGCGGGCGGTTAGTGGGCGGCGGCAGCGAGTAACGATGATGTACTGAGACAGAGAACTGATTGGCAGGTGATGAATGGTGTCGACGCGCCGGCAGCCCTGCCTGCTGTAAAGGCCAGGTGAGAGAGAGAGAGAGAGAGAGAGAGAGAGAGAGAGAGAGAGAGAGAGAGAGAGAGAGAGAGAGAGAGAGACTGATGCCATTGTGATTGTTAGTTCTAATGCCGTTCTCACTGCCACCGTGACTGATTACTACTACTGTTACAATTATTTTATTATTATTATTATTATTACTATTGATGCTGCTACTGATGGTGGTGGTGGTGGTGGTGGTGGTAGTGGTGGTGGTAGTGCTGCTGCTGCTCGTACTACTACTACTACTACTACCACTACTACTACTACTACTACTACTACTACTACTACTACTACTACTACTACTACTACTACTACTACCACCACCACCACCACCACCACCACCACCACCACCACCACCACCACCACCACCACCTACTACTACTACTACTACTACTACTACTACTACTACTACTACTACTACTACTACTACTACTTTGTTACTATTGCTGCTGTTGGTGCTGTTGCTAGAAAGAATACCACATCAGAAAGAAGCCACATTCACCAGTAAGACGCTGTAATTGCTAACGTGTGTACTGTCACCTAACAGCCTCACTAGTAGTTGCTCATCCCCAACTATCAGTTTTTCATAGATTATCGAAGGAACAGTGGTCTGCGTTTGCCTGCCTGCTTGCCTGCCTGCTTGCCTGCCTGCTTGTCTGGCTGCGTCTGTATGCGTGTCTTCCCTCAACTTTTTTGAAAACCGGATTAGCAAATGTAATGGAAGGAGCAAAATACTGTTTAGCATAATGTTGGATTTTCCGTAGGCATAATCAAGTTTATCGCCTCCCATCACCAGCGTCACAATCCATCACTGCCCTCACAAGCCTCGCCACTCTCCTCACCCCTTATCACCACCTATCACTCCCATCATAATAGGCTACTTTCAAAGCTGCGGCCAGGAGGGGTCACTAGTTTAGTTCAGGGTTCGCTATTATTATGGTAATTTCCTAATTGCTCAAATATGGACCTCACCAGTAAAGAAAAGTATATGCAGAGTCGTGAATTTTTTTCTTTTTTTGTGTGTGATATTGTGGAAGAAAATCAGTTACCACGGCATGTATTTTGTCAGATTTTGAAACGTATTATGTGTACATGTCTGAAAAAAAAGTACCTTATTTTTTTTTCTATACGTAGTTACCTTTTTTTGCATATTCTTTTTATTTTGTTTGGAAATTAATGAACATTTTATCTGTTGGTTTCCTGCAGTGCTCTAGTGAATCTTTTGAAGTTTATACAAAACAAACAAAAATGAACGTCCAGCAAGAGTGACAGCACGGTGCACACACACAATGGAAAGCTTTCCTCCCGATTGTCTCCGTGTCTCTCAATCAGCGCTGTTGTGTGCTCGAAGACTCTGATCTGAAGGGTGGGCCGCCACACGTTCCATAGCAAGTGTGCACAACAAAGGGATCCATTTGCAGACATTGTCCTGAAATGACCTCTTCCACTATGTGTGTGTGTGTGTGTGTGTGTGTGTGTGTGTGTGTGTGTGTGTGTGTGTGTGTGTGTGTGTGTGTGTGTGTGTTATTTTTTCTCACTCTTTAATGTCCTCCAGATATCGTTGAAAAAATGCCACCAAATACCATACCATATCATTTAGTCATTTAGTATACTGCATGAAAAAGCCCATGCATAAATAAAGATGAAGTTCATGGTAAAACCGGTCGACGTAATATATATATATATATATATATATATATATATATATATATATATATATATATATATATATATATATATATATATATACTTGTAACATGTTTCCTGCGTTGAAATATATAATCTTATATAACTCACTATATGAGCAGCCAAAATTACCTGAAAGAGGAGAAATCATGAACACCTCATGAACAATGTTAATATGCATCAGACGAGGTTTCTGCTGCTGCTGTTGAAGCTGATAATTTTGATCACAATAACGATGAAAATGGCAATGATGAGACGGACAACAATGAGGACTGCCGTGACTATAAAGGCGATGCCGATGATGGCAATGGAAATGACAATATTTGATGGATGGATGGATACGGTCGTGGTGGTGTTGGTTCTATAGAAAACATCGACAAATTAAAGAAATAAAGAAATGATGAAGAAAAAGAAGACGAAGAAGAAGAAGAAGAAGAAGAAGAAGAAAAAGAAGAAAAAGAAGAAGAAATGTAAAAGTAAAAGAAGAAAAAAAATTAAAAAAAAATAAAATAGAAAAAAAATCCTAAATAGCAGCAGCAGCAGCAGCAGCAGCAGCAGCAGCAAAAAGAACATGAACAAGAACAACAAAAACAACAACAACAACAACAACAACAACAACAACAACAACGACAACAACCCCTCAGTAAGGTTTTGTAAGAGGGAGTGGCGGGCAGGAAGCGGAGTGCAGCACAGTCACTCCGCCACAGCTCGCGGGCACCACGACGCACCGTGGAAATTGAGAGTTACGGCCTCGCCAGATTTATGATGATCTTTGGCTATGGATACTTTTTTATGAGTGTTCTGAGAGAGAGAGAGAGAGAGAGAGAGAGAGAGAGAGAGAGAGAGAGAGAGAGAGAGAGAGAGAGATCAAAAGATGTATTTTCTCAACATTCTGCATTACTTTTGTTTTTTACCCCAATGATTTTTTTTCTTTCCATCTAGAAGCAGTTTGAAGTAATAATTATTGCTTTTATTTTTATATCATCTTTAATCCTTTTTCTCAAACGCTTATTTCTTCTTTTAATATATTTTCAAAAGCTTTTTCCTTGCCAGCCAGAAGTAACAGTTATGTAACTTGTGTACTATCTGAGATACAAGGCACACTTCACGCCTGGCGAGTGTGCAGGAGGGCGTGGTGGAGACGTACGACCTCCCCTCACGCTCCCATAAGCCATGCTGCCCAGGGGTCATTCACAGACTCGTGCCCCCAAAACCGCCAGCGTCGTGGATATTGGTTCATAAAGCAACAATGGAGGGTGGAAATTATCGTGATGTATAAACTGTGAGATTTGCATTGAGCTTAACCAAGTGGAAAGAGGAATGTTCCCGAGGCAACATAAAACACGCGGGGAGGGAAGCAGACCTTGGCCGATGCACTCTCCTTGTCATTTCTTTTGACTGATAATCACTTACTTTTTTGTGTATGTCTAGTGGTGCATAAATGTCGTTTTCTTTTTCTTTTTTTTTCTCTCTGGTGCTGGAGCTGACTGACCATGCGACGTCTGAATGGCTCTTTCTTCCCGCACCAAGACCAATTACCCTAATGTGGAGAATCGTGATGCGTGGAAAATGTTGGTATTTACTCGTGCTATGAAAAAAATCTGTCCATGAAAAATTGCTGGAAAGGATCTTGATATGTGCAGTACCTTGAGATAGGCTATTTCAAAATCGAGTGTGGGTGCGATATTAAGGTGAACATAGAAAGACATGACGTATTTTTATTTTTTTTTATTTTGATATGGAAAGGGAGATCAGACAAACTTAGTAAGAAATAGTTCCTTGATAATTTTTGGGAAACCTCCACAAAAGCAATAGTTCCTTCATAATCTTAGGGAAACCTCCACAAAATGAATATTTCCTTGATCATTTAAGGGAAACTTCGACAAAAGTGATTGAAAAGTTATACACAAAAACACGACTTCATATCTATATACAGTTACCAAGAGATGCCTTCGGATTGTGGCAAGATTTTAAAGAAACAGAAAATTAAAGGTTATTATACAGAAGCTTCCACATAAGTAACAAAACAAAACATGAAAATCCATCGAAACTAAATGTAGAGCTTTCAAGGATGCTAGCTTTCACTGCAGCCTTCAGATATCTTGGTAGAGACAGTAACGAGAATATGGTTAATACAGAGATCACGGCTGGGCTATTAAGGCAGGTAGAGGACCATTAAGGCATCCACGGTGGGCTGACGATGCATTGTCCATCTCAGGTAGTCAAGAAACAATGTTAATGATGCAAAGACGCAAGAAGCATGCAAGAGATACGAAACACGAGATGAAAAATGAACCTCATGGAAACAAAAATGGTTGAGGACACTGATATTTCAATTAGAAGACATTTAGTGTCAGCAATTGCATGTAGACGAATTCAAACAGCAAGAAATGGATATCGCCTCATCGAATTATGCGTGACTAGGAAGCAAGAGAGAACGTACCACCGTCAGTAAAACAATGCCTGAATGAGTTACTGGTGCAAAGCGTTAATGGAACCAAGGCAGACTGAGGTTTCTGAATTAAGTGATCTCTGTACGTGTTTCTGCCGGGTGCATTGGTATGTTCTTCAGACCTTGATTGTGTGTGTTCACTGTACAGGTAAATGTTTCACCAGTTCTTTATCTTTTCATTTCTTTGTCATCTTAACGTCTTGTTGGCAAGGGTATCTGACTTCGTTATAAGAGACAGTGGGTAGGTGGTTAAGGTTATAAGTGTCACAGTACCTTTAACTGAAGATTGTTGGTGAAGGTGACATTTACCATTGTTAGTGTGTGTGTGTGTGTGTGTGTGTGTGTGTGTGTGTGTGTGTGTGTGTGTGTGTGTGTGTGTGTGTAAACTCAAGCATTCCTAAACTGTAGTCATTTAGTGTGCGCGGCGTTAATAGACTAGCGCAGTTAACTGGCAGATCAAGAGAGTAACGAAGCAAAACCGACCATGTCAACAAGAGTGCTGATGTGACGCTGACTCGCTCATGGTGACCTTTCCATTGAAGCTGACGGGCATGGCCACCCCACTGCGTCCCTTTCCTTCAGCCCTTCTCCTCCACCGCGGCTGTGCTGGATTCAGGGAAGAAACGTGAACAGAATAAAGAGAAAGTCGAGAAAAAATCCTTTTCGGACAGTCTTTCTTTTAGGGTCTTTAAATAGCAGGCGAGCACGTCACAATGTTTTCTCACTGGCTGGCTAAAGGGAGAACGCCAAGGAGTTTCTTAACCGTCTGAATCTGGCGGGCACGCTTGCTCAAAAAGAAATGCATGTGATAAAGAATTTTGGGCCTTCAGAGGTGAACATTTCGTATATTATGGACACTAGTTGCATAAAAGGAAATTAAGAAAAAATATTATAATGGTGTTTAAACCCATGCACCGTGAGACACTGAAGTCTGTTCTCCTTCCCTTGTTGTGTGTAAATTCTGAATCAACCTTATGTGCAAAATCATATATTTCTTATCTGTTATGCGTTCAATGGTATTATTTTTGTTTTGTGGTTTCTTTATTTCCTTTCGATTCTTAATTTCTCAAGGAAAGAAATAAAAAAAACATTTTGTGTGTGTGTGTGTGTGTGTGTGTGTGTGTGTGTGTGTGTGTGTGTGTGTGTGTGTGTGTGTGTGTGTGTGTGCGAGCGCGAGCGCGCTTGTGCGTGTGTGTGTTAGAGTAAAAAATGTTTTCTTGCTTCCTCCTTTTCACACTAAAAACACACCATTTAATGATCTCAGTCACCTTATTTGATTTGTCTATCGAGATCAAGAAAGCACTCTGAGACAATAGAGACTCATCTTCACGCTGCGAGGGAAGAAATGTCCAGTGTGAAAGGTGTTGAAATTCTTTCCAATCAGAACACAAATATTACTGATGTCAGTGAAAACAGAAGGCATAGCAGCGCGGCTCAGAGAACGGATGTAGCTCAGTTATCTTAAACAATAAGGAACGTATGGAAAGTTCAAGTCATTTTAGATCCTTATGACTATTGAGACATTACTACCGTTGAAGCAACTGTATATATATATATATATATATATATATATATATATATATATATATATATATATATATATATATATATATATATATATATAGATAGATAGATGGATAGATAGATAGATAGATAGATAGATAGATACTGAAATAAAATTCATTGAAGTTAGAGAAGCTGTAAATGTGTTGCTTTACAAGAGGTAGTCACATACAAACACATATCCATAAATCAGCCTATTTCTTTCAAACTTGCCGAATGACTACAATATTTCATTACCTAAAGGTGAGGTGGAAAGAGGCAAACTCATCTAGGACAGGGCATGAAAGTAAAGTAATTTTATGCTTATGACGAAATCGACGACAAGTTCGGAATAAGACTCACCTCATTAGTAGCCGCGTCTGTGGAGTTAATCAGGTAACAGGTTTTTATGGGTATGTTTTTATAGGTATATTTCTCTATTCAAGGGAACGGCTGGTGAGTGTATTTGTACACGGAACGTTTTTTTCTGGCGACACAAGGGACCCCTGCGAGGGTTGTTTGGGTGCGGGGCGTCTTTTGTCTGGTAGCGTTTAGAGTTTGATATAGGTCAAGGTATGGCCAGAATTCAATTAGTTTGACGTACTTACTTTCACTTTGCTTTTTTTTTCTCTCAGTTTTAAGTCGTCTGTCTTTCTGACTTTGCTGAAGTACTTATAACTACTGACAATATTACAGAATCTGCCAATCAACAATGGTCGGGATTCAATTTATTTGCCTTATTTTTTTCTGCATTTTGGTTTCCCTTTTGGTTTCCGTCTGGTTAGAATCCTCTTACCCGAAGATAGCACTGCAGAACATGAAACTTAGTGACTCTCAGCATACCGGAGAGCATCAGACTGAAAGGACGCTGAACAAAAAGCAAAATGAAAGTGAGCGTTGCAAGATCACCGTGCATTTAAAAAACCGTTGCTGTGAGGTATGAGATTGGATGAAAAAAAAAAAACACTCACATACCTTGTATAAAACTAAGAACTGCAAATCTTACAGCAAAGAAGGAAAATAGCGGTAGACCCTCTTCTTAAATACCACAAGTCAAGTGTTGGTGATTCTAGGAGAGGCAATAAATTTAAGGCACCCAGCATTTCCTTAAGCTTTAATTGAGAGATAACCTGAAGTATGTTGGTGGTGGTGACTGGCATCCCCGCTGGGCCAGGGTAGCGTTTGTGTGCAGCTATTTGAGACCGAGGGTATAACTGTCTGGGTGGATAATCAAGCGAGCCCTCATTGTTAATTACGGTCAGTTTTAGCCTCAGTAGCTTGGCGCTCACGTGGCTCCTGGTTGCTTATCTCGTCGGTGCATCGTGCGGCTGAGCTTGTTGTGCAATGTGTACCTCTGTTCTGCCATGTTGTTCATTTCACCTCGTATACCTATGTCTTCATGCTTTATACAAGGAAAATAATACACACTCGCGTATGTATAGAGTAAGAGTAGTGACTACACGTATGATTGCAAGTCTTGATATTTAGCTTTTCAGTCATTCTTGTAAGCCTCTATACCTCATATGTTCATGTACTAAGATATGAAAAGTAATACATATTTTGAGAACACGCTAACTATAAAAGAAACCTAACCAATATTATAAATTTAAATGTTTACTTTTTTCAGACATTCATATTACCTCGTATACATCATGACTACATGCTTTTAACCACTAGAGAGAGAGAGAGAGAGAGAGAGAGAGAGAGAGAGAGAGAGAGAGAGAGAGATAGATATATATATATATATATATATATATATATATATATATATATATATATATATATATATATATATATATATATATATATATATATATATATGTTTACCTTTCTTCATTTTGACGTTCATGTCACTACTTCTTCTTTATCTCTTCATTATCTTCAACGCAGTAAAATATTACTGGTAGAGAGAGATTGATAGTTGTATATCTACATATGTAGCGGTCATAATGTTTACCAGTGTTAATTCAAGCATCTATTTCACTTTGCATGCTTTATATCTTCATTATCTCAAACTACGAAATTGATGTATAGAATGAGATTGATAATTAGTAATATATACGAGCCACTGCGACCATAGTTACCCGCTCCCTGCTGTCTACTGTCTGCCACTCGCTGTACTGACCTCAGTGTACGCGCTTAGAGGCATAGAGTACGGCACCCAACCATTGTAGTAGTACAAAGGCAACACGAACACGCCGACCATCGCAATCTAGGTCGCTTTCAGTACCGTCCCAGGAATTTTATTTTTACCCTGGGGTTTTATCAAGGCGTTTTATTAACTTTACGGTGATATTTGTCGTGATCAATGGGCTAATAATCATTGTTTGTTACTCGTCCATCGCAAGTATATCTCGGTTTTCTTTATTCTGACTATGATATGTGGTTTTATAAAGTTTGATAATTGTCTGTAGCATTGAATAGGTTAAAAGCTCTGTTGTATCGCAAGGAGAGAGAACAAAAAGAAGTTGTATATAGGTAACAGCCAACAGCAGAGTACCCATGCTGGCTGGTTCGGTGCCGGAAAAGGACCGTGGCTCACTATCTATCCCTCCTCGTTCTAGTTGATATCACTACCGTCACAATGCACATGCAGTTTAAAGCAAAATCTAGTAATCAATTTTGGACACTTCATCAACCACAGGCTGTCTCGTCAGTGAGAATAGACCTAGCGTCTTCATGGCCATGATTCTTTCTTTTCTAAAATTATTCCACGCCATGCACCAGTTCTCTTCGTACCTACTCTTATATTGGGAATGTCATCTAATTGCATCACAGGTATCGTTGGCACTGAAAACCATCAGATAGCAAGTTAACCATTTGTCAGACCAACATTAGATCTGTCTCGCTGCGCCGCTAATCGTATATCAGGAAGGGAAGGGCGACCAACCGAGGCTTCTCGGCAGACCAGACCCGTAACTTGAGCTAGTGGGCAAGGGCATGGATGGCGGTCATCTCTCATCGTCTCCGTGTCTCGTCTGTCCGGGGTGATCATGTCCGCACAGCTCGTCTTTAAGGTGCAGTGCTGGTGGCGGCGGTCAAGCGAGACTCGTTGTTCTCACGCCATCACCACGCCCCTTGTCAGTCAAACATTCACCTTACCAAACGCAAAAGCCGCGGTCATGTTCCTGCTATAATTATGCTCCATAGGGGAAACTCAAGAAATGCTTATAATCTCTCGACGATTTTTCTTTCTTTTTTAAGAATTTCTTGATATGAGACGGTGATTGTAGAATGTTGTTGTTCTCCTTGTGTGAGATATTTGTCCAACGGCACTAGCGTGGTGATTTGTGATCTTTACTGATACTGGTATTTATTTTTTTCTTTTCGATTCCTTTCAAATATTTTCCTTTAATTCCACATACACTGAACAAACGAAGGAAAAATATAAGGAAAAGAGTTGAGCAACACACACACACACACACACACACACACACACACACACACACACACACACACACACACACACACACACACACACACACACACACACACACACACACACACACACACACACACACAGTCACTCACTCACTAATTATCCAACTACCGAAGGAAAAGAGGAAGCAAGCGCACAGGCACATGAATAATTTTGGGAACTGCAACTTCCTCTCAGCCACTTAGGTACACCTGACTACCAACTACGTATCCTATCCACTAATTAAGACAAACAGACAACCGACAGAGAGGACGAGCCTCCCTCCTGCTCACGCTACTGACATACGGACGGACAGGCAGATGGGGGGAGGACAGGATGCTGGCGTGCGGTGAATATTCAAATGGAAGGCCTGACGAACTCCCTGCCTACTCTTCTCCCACCCTTGCCCAGCCTGCGTGAGAGATACTAGTGAAGTGAAAATTAAGATAAGTCCATTAATTAAACCTATTCCGGAGGTGCCACGGTTTCATTAAGACAAAACCCATTAGAGAAGAGTATCAATATTTCCCCGTGGAGGATGAGGCTGCGAGATAGCAAGACAACACGAGACCGGGATAGGGGCTTGAAATCTCACACGCAATAGTGGTAGTGGTGGTGGTGGTGGTGATGCTGAGGTAACGGAGATGTCTTGTGTAGCTAGCCAGTGAGTGAGCCAGTCAGAGAGTTAGCTAGTGAAGATTTTAAGTGGTAATGGTGATGTTTGCTGGCACTGCATGGGTGGAGAAACGTGTGCAAACTGGTGATAAATGGACAGGTGCATTAGCCCTTGTCCCAAGTACAGACTGGTAAAGCACACCGGCACTGTTTTCTTTTGGTGTTGGAAAGTTGCGTCGTAGGAACAAGACAAGCTTTGTGTCTCGAAGTGGTTTGTTCCTTCAGGGTTACAGTGAGAAGGGATGAGGTGTTATTATTAGATTGACTTTTTATTATTGTTAAAGATTTTGGAGCTTTAAGAGTGTGTGTTAAAATAAACGATAAATAGGATTGAGAGGACAGACACACAAAGACACACACACACACACACACACACACACACACACACACACACACACACACACACACACACACACACACACACACACACACACACACACACACACACACACACACACACACAGAGAGAGAGAGAGAGAGAGAGAGAGAGAGAGAGAGAGAATTTCTATTTCAGATTCAGTTTTAATTCACAAGGTACTTTACCTTCATGGAAACAATGTTAGTTCAATGAGGATGAGAGAGAGAGAGAGAGAGAGAGAGAGAGAGAGAGAGAGAGAGAGAGAGAGAGAGAGAGAGAGAGAGATTCCTATCTCTATTTTCGCCCTGCCTCCTCCTAACGCAGGTAAGGTAGGAGGCAGTAATGAGGTGACAGAGGGAGGGCTGTGCAAGGCGAACGGGGCGGGGTCGCAGGAGGTGGAGAATTAAAAGATGGTGCGTGAAAGTGAAAGAGAGCCAGAGATAACGATAAGATTTACGGGAACTGATAGAAAGTCAGAAAAAAAATGAGAAGGCTGACTTTAATAATAAGGCTAGAAAGTTTTAATTAGACTGACGGATTAACTGGGTGGATAACGAGAGAGGAACATTTGTGTAGGCAGGATAAAGGAGTAGGAGTTAATATATACATCCACTGTTTAATCTTAAGAGTGACTTGTTGCATTTTGTATATATGATTATTTTTCTTTTTTTCTTTTTTGGTGCATGGACGTGCGTGTTAGAGGCGAATATAATAGGCCGAGGTGAGATGTTCTCCATTAGTCCAGGAGTAAAGATATAGTCACAATATTCAGGTGCATAAGAAAACGCTCATTGCAATTTGCTTAAGTAGCGTCCTTGCTCACCACCGCCTTGATATATCATCTTCACACACTCCTATCTCGACGCTCTCGCCTTTTTTTGCCCTCGTCAGCAAAGCATATACCGTATTTGCTGATTTCTCTAAATCTTCCTGCTTTAATCCCTTAGTAAGTCTTTCTCTGCTCATGGCTCTGCATCGCGCTACGCTATCTTGAACTGTGCCAAACCCCAATCCCTCTCACCACATCCCCAGTCATACCCCGTCTCCTCATATATAGCCGCTGGGCACCACACCTCTGCTGCTGCCTTCACCAAACCATCTCTCTCTCTCTCTCTCTCTCTCTCTCTCTCTCTCTCTCTCTCTCTCTCTCTCTCTCTCTCTCTCTCTCTCTCTCTCTCTCTCTCTCTCTCTCTCTCTCTCTCTCTTAGTTAACCACCGTCCGCCTTCTGCACAGGATTAAATTAAATTCTTCGCACTGGTGGCTATGTGTTCATCTTGTTATCATGCCTGTACCACACCTCAAGCAATTTAGACCATAAGGCAACACACACACACACACACACACACACACACACACACACACACACACACACACACACACACACACACACACACACACACACACACACACACACACACACGAAAGGTAAGCTGCACGTATCTTTCGTTTATTGTTTCACCAAAATTTTCTACATAACAGATCGCGTGCGGGATAAAAAATATGCCGTAAGGAAGGGAGGTATACGGAAGGAGACCCAGCCGTAGTGGGTGTGGTGGTGGTAGTGGTGGTGGTGGTAGTGATGGGGTCCGTGATAGCAGTGGTGGTGGAGCATGCGAAGAGCGGGCGGCGGCAGTGATGTTAGTGGTGGCGGCTGTATTGTGGATTGCAGTGAGATGGTTATGATGATGGTCCTCGTTGTGGTGACGGGGTAGAATGCGGCGGTGAGAAATGTGATTGCGGCTGTGCGGGCGTGTGATGGAGGGTTGTGCGCTGGGGCGGGGACGGCGCGTGGCGGTGAATGGGTGCTGAGATACCGCTGATGAAAATGGATGATGAGTACGCTGGAGAATCGGGTTCCTGATGAGAGTGACGGGTCTGAGGGCGAGTGAGAGTGAGTGAATGAGTTAGTGAGTGTGATTTCGCAAACGTATGATAAGCATGATGAGTGAGGTGAAAATGCAAGGCTAGATGCGTTGTTGAGTAAGGATGAATTGGGTCTGAAACAAGTGTGGTATATCAAGATTTGTTTGCGTCTGGAAGATAAATGCAATGGAAGACAAGACGGAGAAATGAGTCTAGATATTATTTGGTAAAAATATTAACCAATTGTTAGTTGGTTTTCTGTTACGTTGAACCCTGATATAAACTATAAATCAGTGGTTCCCAACCCCCCAGGGTCGCTACCCAAATTAGGGTCGCGAGAGTATTTCTGAGGGTCACCAGAGCGTCTTACAAAATATATCTTATTAATTCACAGCTGTTCACATTTTTCTTTACCATAAGTCCATCATGTCAAGGAGGAAGAACTGTACCACACACCAGCAGCGCTGCTAAAAATGGAAAGGCTCAAAATGAGTACGTGAACAAATATGAAGAAAAGTGGAAGTAAATTACATCCAAGTAACTCACCTTCATATAAATATACTGACATACATTATCACCAATCCAACAGAAATAACTTTTTGTGTGTAGATTCAATTGTTTGTTCAGTTTTGCGGCAGAGTCTATATATTGATGTCAATCTGGAATGCCCATTTGCGGGAAACGGTATATAGACGTACGGATACAGTCTATATATGGAAAAGTTTTTATTTGGTAGTGCACTCATCAAACTGCCTCCAGGAAGGGGTTAAGTAAGCTCAATGAAGTTTGAGTTTCGTAAGTCTCTCTCTCTCTCTCTCTCTCTCTCTCTCTCTCTCTCTCTCTCTCTCTCTCTCTCTCTCTCTCTCTCTCTCTCTCTCTCTCTCTCTCACACACACACACACACACACACACACACACACACACACACACACACACACACACACACACACACACACACACACACACACACACACCGCCATTATTGCAGTCATCGTCAGGTGACCACGGAACACCTACATGGAACACCCGCTTTACGGCTGGAGAATACAAGAGCGTCGCTCTAAACAATAATTGTGAATAACTGGTGTCTCTAATGGGTACACTCTTTACAATACATAAGTCAACGCCGTCACTATCCAATTGAATAATGGCATCATAGGTAAAAATGCTCTGCAAGTAACTGAGTAAGATTAAAGAAAGAAAAGAGCGAGGCAAGACCAGCAGCCTTTGTTGTGATCCTGCTCGCCGCAGTGACGTGTGCCAAGCAGTGCAGCAGTGCAGTGTGGCAGCAGCAGTGTCCCTGCGGTTCATCTCGTGAGTTTCCGGAGTAGCGCACAAAATGGAGACATCACTGTCCTTCAAGTCTTTCTCTAATCAAAGCAGCAAGCAGAACAATTTCCACGGGTGCGGGAGAAATACACAGGCACTGCCACTTGGGCAGCCTTCAGTATCGTACACGTACCAGAAAAGGAGGCGCCTCTTGCCTTCTGGTCCGTCCAGTCTCGCTGCCTGTTGCTTCATCCAGGAACAGACATATCTCAACAGAATCCCTCGCCTTTTTATGTAGTGTGCAGTGTCATCTTCTCAACTAATGGCGCCCACACATCAGCGGGTCTCTCTATCTCTGCTCCTGCTGAACAACGCATTAGTCAGATCCAACAACCCTATTAGTGGCCGTGACATTCTCTCACCATTCAGTGGGTCACCCGTTCACTCTGGTGGCTTGTATGTTTACAGTCACTGGAGACCACAGCCGCCTGTTGTTCACTACCGCTTTCCTCACTCAAGGGTTCAGCCAACCCATCACAGGGGCTTAGTGTGAAGCAATTCCACGAATCTATCAGAGGAGTTCAATAAATCTTTCCTTACTGAAGTGGTTATGCCAGCACCTTCCAAAGGGTTCAGTGAAACTGTTTCTCACATTCCCATCAAAGAGATTCACTACAGCTCTTCCCCATGAAAGCGCTCTGCCAATGTGGTTCATGGTTGTCCCTACTGAAGGGCTTCTTCCTATAGTATCGCTACTGGAAAGGAGCTCTGCAGCCCATCAGAAGGACGCAATATATCTCTCCTCTCAGAAAGGGATGCACTGATCCCATCAAAGAAGTTCAGATATATCTTACCTCACTGAAGGAGTTCCACCAACCCTCCAATGGGCTCAATACATCCGTCCCAAAGGAATGGGATGAGTCACCACGTCGAAGGGTCTGATACAAATTTTCCTACTCTGAAGAGTCTGACGCGTCTCTCTCCACTGAAGGATTCCACCTGCCCCATCAGAGGAGTCTGACGCGTCTCTCTCCACTGGAGGGGCTCCACCCTCCCCTCTCCACCAGAAGAGTCTGACGCGTCTCTCTCCACTGGAGGGGCTCCACCCCCCCCACCAGAGGAGTCTGACGCGTCTCGCCTAAAGGGGCTCCACCTGTCCCATCAGAGAAGTCTGACGCGTCACTCTCCACTAGAGGGATTCCACCCCCTCCACCAGAGGAGTCTGACGCGTCTCTCTCCACTGGAGGGGCTCCATCCCACCCCACCAGAGGAGTCTGACGCGTCTCTCTCCACTGGAGGCTCCACCCCCCACCAGAGGAGTTTGACGTCTCTCTCCACTGGAGGGCTCCACCTGCCCCATCAGAGGAGTCTGACGCGTCTCTCTCCACTGAAGGGGCTCCACCTGCCCCATCAGAGGAGTCTGACGCGTCTCTCCACTGGAGGGCTCCACCTGCCCCATCAGAGGAGTTTGACGTCTCTCTCCACTGGAGGGCTCCACCTGCCCCATCAGAGGAGTTTGACGTCTCTCTCCACTGGAGGGCTCCACCTGCCCCACCAGAGGAGTTTGACGCGTCTCTCTCCACTGGAGGGCTCCACCTGCCCCACCAGAGGAGTTTGACGACGTCTCTCTCCACTGGAGGGCTCCACCTGCCCCACCAGAGGAGTTTGACGTCTCTCCACTGGAGGGCTCCACCTGCCCCACCAGAGGAGTTTGACGCGTCTCTCTCCACTGGAGGGCTCCACCTGCCCCACCAGAGGAGTTTGACGTCTCTCTCCACTGGAGGGCTCCACCTGCCCCACCAGAGGAGTTTGACGTCTCTCTCCACTGGAGGGCTCCACCTGCCCCACCAGAGGAGTTTGACGTCTCTCTCCACTGGAGGGCTCCACCTGCCCCACCAGAGGAGTCTGACGCGTCTCTCTGCACTGGAGGGCTCCACCTGCCCCACCAGAGGAGTCTGACGCGTCTCTCTCCACTGGAGGGCTCCACCTGCCCCACCAGAGGAGTTTGACGTCTCTCTCCACTGGAGGGCTCCACCTGCCCCCACCCCACCAGAGGAGTTTGACGTCTCTCTCCACTGGAGGGGCTCCACCTCCCCCACCAGAGGAGTTTGTGACGTCCCTCTCCACTGGAGGGCTCCACCTGCCCCATCAGAGGAGTTTGACGCGTCTCTCTCCACTGGAGGGCTCCACCCCCCACCAGAGGAGTTTGACGCGTCTCTCTCCACTGGAGGGCTCCACCTGCCCCACCAGAGGAGTTTGACGTCTCTCTCCACTGGAGGGCTCCACCCCCACCAGAGGAGTTTGACGTCTCTCTCCACTGGAGGGCTCCACCTGCCCCACCAGAGGAGTTTGACGTCTCTCTCCACTGGAGGGCTCCACCTGCCCCACCAGAGGAGTTTGACGTCTCTCTCCACTGGAGGGGCTCCACCTGCCCCACCAGAGGAGTTTGACGCGTCTCTCTCCACTGGAGGGGCTCCACCTCCCCCACCAGAGGAGTTTGGGACGTCTCTCTCCACTGGAGGGCTCCACCTCCCCCACCAGAGGAGTGTGACGCGTCTCTCTACACTGGAGGGCTCCACCTGCCCCACCAGAGGAGTTTGACGCGTCTCTCTCCACTGGAGGGGCTCCACCTGCCCCACCAGAGGAGTTTGGGACGCCTCTCTCCACTGGAGGGCTCCTGCCCTGCCCCACCAGAGGAGTCTGACGCGTCTCTCTCCACTGGAGGGGCTCCACCTCCCCCACCAGAGGAGTGTGACACGTCTCTTTCTCCACTGGATGGGCTTCATCTGCCCCACCAGAGGAGTTTGGGACGTCTCTCTCCACTGGAGGGGCTCCACCTCCCCCACCAGAGGAGCTTGGGACGTCTCTCTCCACTGGAGGGGCTCCACCTCCCCCACCAGAGGAGTTTGGGACGTCTCTCTCCACTGGAGGGCTCCACCTGCCCCACCAGAGGAGTTTGACGTCTCTCTCCACTGGAGGGCTCCACCTGCCCCACCAGAGGAGTTTGGGCGTCTCTCTCCACTGGAGGGCTCCACCTGCCCACCAGAGGAGTTTGGGACGTCGTTCTCCACTGGAGGGGCTCTACCTGCCCCATCAGAGGAGTCTGACGCGTCTCTCTCCACTGGAGGGCTCCACCTGCCCCATCAGAGGAGTTTGGGACGTCCTTCTCCACTAGAGGGGCTCCACCTGCCCCATCAGAGGAATTTGGGACATCCTTCTGCACTGGAGGGACTCCACCTGCCCCATCAGAGGAGTTTTGGACATCCTTCTCCACTGGAGGGACTCCACCTGCTCCATCAGAGGTGTTTTGGATGTCTCTCTCCACTGGAGGGGCTTCGCCAGCTCCCTAAGAGGAATGATACGTCTCTCGGTGGCGTCCACCACTTCCTTCTCAGGGTGTCTGGAGCCACCCTCATTAATGATGGTCACCTCTTCACTCTCTCTTGGAAAGGGATTGTTTAATTCTTTTAAATAGAGGTTTGCCCTGCACAGGAAGGCTATAGCCTTTATTCTCCATCCGCGAGGACCCAGCACCAGTGTCACACTACTTTTTTACTTGTGGGAACAGACCATGGGGAGCACTTCCACCGTGTGCTTCCCGGTCTATAGTTCTCGGGCTGTTCCATATCCACGAGCGGGAACACTGTCCCTAGTGGCGGTGGGTTCTCCTTGGCCTTGGTCTGTGAGCCCGGCGTGCACGCCTCCTGGCCCGGCGCCAAGGCACCGGCTCTGTCCTCGACGCCAGGGTCTAGCTCGGCCCGGGTTAAGGTGACAGGCGTCGCCTGACCGCCGAGCTCCTCTGTGCCATGCAGGAAAACCTTTCCTTACGCTTACACTTTTAAATCTTTTGGGAATTTATAATTCGATTTTTCATTCACTTGGTGAATATTGGAGGGGATGCAAGAAAAGAGCTGGCAGCGAGGAAGGATGAGTGGAGGGGACAAAGGGCCCGTAATGTGCACACATCCAATGTTCTAATGGTGAAATGTTTCTCAGGTTTTCTTTACTATTTTGAATTATCTTCCTCTGTATTTTAAAGTGTTACTTTGCATCGGCGAGTGGACTGCTACGGGCAAGTGTGGCCACATTACCCTCCACAGCAGTGCACGACCAACTGAGCCCCCAGATAGAAGAACTGAGGTGCAGTTGACTACTAGTGCTATAAACCAAGAGCGTAACACACACACACACACACACACACACACACACACACACACACACACACACACACACACACACACACACACACACACACACACACACACACACACACACACACACACACACACACACACACACACACACACACACACACACACACACACACACACACACACACACACACACACACACACACACACACACTCACACACACACACACACACACACACACACACACACACACACACACACACACACACACACACACACACACACACACACACACACACACACACACGGCATGGGTAGGCTGGGAATAGCAATCTTTCTGAGTTTTATTTTCGTTTTTGTTTATCTTTTTAATCATTCATTATCAATATTATAATTTTTTCCCTTGGCTAGTTTCCTTACTGTGGGGAAAAAATACGTCTTTCACCTCCTGGAACTGTTTTAGCGTGGCTGCAGGTACTTTAAGGGACACATCATAACACAACGTGGCGCTGAGGTTGGATCAGCCAGGAGATATTCTGAAACACAAGCTGAAGTGATACGATTTTTGATGGTGTTTTACTGTTCTTATGACAGATTAAAACGATTTCTGCGTTGTTAGCAGGAGAGACATTCATCAGAACTAGACTAATCATCCTTGTGGTCTTGGAGAATAGCTGTGGTGAGAGAGCAAGGCGTTTCTAAATATGGGCCTTTTGTTGTGAGCATCGTGGTGATGGTGAGGGGATGTGCTATTGACTGAGAGTTGCTTGGTGAGAGACAGCAGACCGGTACTCACACTTATGCACTATTGAGAAAGCTATCATCTGGTATAAGAAGTGCATAAATAAATGAACAAAAAAGGAAAACTAGTGAGCTATTTTGACAACCTATAAAAGTTTTAGCCCTCAGAAAAAAGCAGAAATAGAGTTTTACGTTTCCAACACTCAGATTTATATTACAACAGAGATTCCACAAAATGACATAACCTCTGGCCGTGACGTCACATTCCTAGCAGCCTTCGATGTTTACTTATTCCAATCCCAAACAATCAACAAGACTCAAGTATAACAACGCTCCATTTCAATTCAATGCCACTGAGTTCATCCAATCTGAAAAGCTG
>NC_059294.1:1382500-1410000 GCF_017591435.1 Portunus trituberculatus | reverse complement strand
GAGAGAGAGAGAAAGAGAAGATAACCCCTCAGCTTCCCTAATATGAGATGCACTCCCTGAGTCAAGGTCACAAAGATCACGTCAATATAGATTTTTGAATATTGTGTTACAGTGTGTCAATATCTTGCTGCATGTATCCACTTTCCTCTGGCGCTGAGCCGCATCAGAGAGAGAGAGAGAGAGAGAGAGAGAGAGAGAGAGAGAGAGAGAGAGAGAGAGAGAGAGAGAGAGATAGTATAGTAAAGAAAAATCTAGATCTTGAATTTTGAATAAATGCTCATAAGTCAACGAGTAGTACTATTACTGCTACTACTACTACTACTACTACTACTACTACTACTACTACTACTACTACTACTACTACTACTACTACTACTAGTAGTAGTAGTAGTAGTAGTAATAATAGTAGTAGTAGTTGAAGAAGAAGAAGTAATAGTAGTATTAATAGTAGTTGTAATAGTAGCAGTAGTACTACTACTAGTAGTAGTAGTAGTAGTAGTAGTAGTAGTAGTAGTAGTAGTAGTAGTAGTAGTAGTAGTAGTAGTAATAGTAGTTGTGATGGTGGTAGTAATAGATGTAGTAAAAGTAATAACAGTGCAAAAAAAATAAAGGAAAAAAAATCTGACGAACAGGTTAAGAAGGTTGTTACATGTTTTCATGGTGACAGAACAGATGCAGAGGGAGGAGCATGCGAACCTGTGGAATGGAGTGTTTAGTGAAGGAGGAGGTTGACTCGTGGGGGCGTGCGTGGGGCAAGACTCTCGGGGGAGGAAGATAAGTAGGCGGGCTGTAAAACTCTAGTGGTGCTGCAAGCAAAGATGTTTGAAGAAAAAATGGAGAATAGTGTGAAAGTTATTGTTGAGGGGAATGACTTGCGTTGTATAAAACATGTGACGGTGAAATTATAACATAAACGCTGTAAGAAGTTTTAGAATCATAAATAAATAGCTTGAAAATTAACCTCTTAAAGTCTAAAAGGGTCTAGGTTTGTTGTGCAAGAGAAATAGCCGTGAAGTTATAATGTAAACATTACATGACACACACACACACACACACACACACACACACACACACACACACACACACACACACACACACACACACACACACACACACACACACACACACACACACAGGAATAATAAAACTTGTATAATTTCCCGTTCATCCATCATCACTCGCTCCGGATAAGTGATAATGCCGTCGCACAAGGGGAGCTGGCACGCACTTGGCTCTCCTTGTACAGGCGTAATAACCGGATAATTGAGCGCTGGACTGCTCACTACCCACAACCGGAGTCTTAGCAGCCGCCTCGTCCATTCCAATTCCACCTGCCTCGTTCGTCTTTTCTACCTGTTGATTTCGCTCCAGCCAGGCGTGTGATCAATATAAGGCGGGAGTTTATCATTATCGGCCACCAGCTTATCATTGCCTCGCGCTGGTTCTTCACACTCCCCGCGCTTACTGATCAACGCTGTAGTCTTGCGTGTACAGATCAGCCAATAACCGCTCGTCCACGCCGGCGTTGACTTGTTGGTGGCGTGTAGATTGCGTTTTTTTTTACTTAGTCAAGTCCAATTTTAAGGTCTTTACTTTGATTTGCTACGTTGTGATCTCGGGTTTATTCCAACAAGGCACCACGAGTATCTACATTAGGCGTCATCACCAGATTTGGTGTGTCGACACAAGGCAGTGGAACTAATTAATATAAAGTAGATCCCAGGTGTGCTCATTAGCTGAGGGAAGCGGGCCGTGCTATGAAGCCACAAGGTATGTAATAGGATGTATATCACGTAGATGCTGCAGCAATAACATGGCGGTGAGCACATGATGAGATGCTGTGAGGGAAGGTTACGGTGCTCGAGTCCCATTGGAGGCTGACGGTGCTCAAGTTTTGCCAAGTGCTCTCAGGTAACGGAGAGCCTCATCCTGCACTCCTAACCTCGTCTTGGCTATCCTGAATTCTGTGCGTTGGATTAGAAGGTGTAGTTTATCACGGAAGCATTAGTAAGAACCAAAATATCTACAGTTTTTTCTCCTTTTTTCTTCTTTTGTGATCCTTTGTTTTACTTTGTGATACGCACAGAGAGGAGATACCATTATGAAAATCTTGTGTTAGTACAGACTTCTATATTCACAAGGACTATTTCAATTTATTACATAAATCTTAATGAACGTGTTTTACATTGTGACGCTAAACTGAAACCTCGAAGATACCGTTCCAAATCCCTACAATTTTCACTAGGAAGTGTTGGATGAAGTGAAGATAAATGTAAAAGTTTATGAATAAGGTGATCCTATGCCAGACACTGCTGCCATAAATAGCGGGCTGAAAACCCACAAGCCTTCATATATAAATTAGCGAATTATGAATAGAATTACAGTTAGAAACATGAGGAAAGAAAAAAAAAACGATTTATGTGAGGGTATCGGAAAGAAAAAAAATATATAGAAATTTAACCATAGTGTAGAGGGTCGAGAGGAAGGAGGACACTGACTTACCCGGACGTTCTTTCCACTCACCGAATATTTTTGAAGCTCTCTCAGTTAATCACCTCGCAACTGAGCATTAAGGAGGGAGTGCGATGGACAGCTGAAGCCTCCAGGTGAAATAAGAGGACGGCGCATCTATAAACCCCAAAATGCGGCCGCACTCACTGTGAAATATACTGACAATGGAGCACTTTCCGATCATACATAAAGTAGAAATCGATGGTTATCAGCGCCAGACGGCCATCAGCAGCACCACGGCGTAGTTATTATGCATGAATATGGTGAGTGAACTCCAGAGGGACCCGCCATCACGACCACCACCAGCTTGTCCAGAAGGAGGACACCCATTAGCCATATTTTCATTCATAGTTTTATTCCCTTTTTGCTCATAAGCTTATGAATTTTGTACACGGGTGAAGGCGGGTCTGTCTATACTTTACGATCTTAATTTCAAGTATATTCCAATAGGAGCATGTTTCTGCCAAAGTTACGAGATGGGTACGGGTGATAGGGAGCAGATGGGAGGGAGAGCGGGGTATGGTGAGTGAGGGTCGTCCCGACGAGTGAGCCCACAGCCCACAGGCCCACAGAGCCACCTGACTGGGAGACGCTTCTGTAGCCGCCATCCTCCCCCTCTTTACACAAGGGGGCGGGGCTTTGGAGCGGGTAGATTACTTTTAGTGAGAGTCGGAGGCGTGAGGTGAAAGGTCAGGTAGGGGATGGGAGTCACCCGCGTCCCTTATTACGTGAGGGTGCCGGGATGTGGGAGGCAGGATGGGGGCAGATGGGACGAAAGAGGGGAGGGGACCGAGGTAGGCAGCGGCGCAGGAGTAAATGGACAAATTAGTACTTGTAAAGTGAATAGCTTAAGGATCGAATAGCGCGCGCGAGCACATGTACACATATACTCACCACACACACACACACACACACACACACACACACACACACACACACACACACACACACACACACACACACACACACACACACACACACACACACACACACACACACACACACACTTGTTTGAACAAATAATGTCTAGGTGTATTAACTCTATTGAATCTATAATGTTTAAATGCTTTAGCTCTATTAAATAATTTTCTGAGAAGAAATATGGTTATTTTCAGAAGTATGTAGTTATATACACCTTGCCATCCTCGTATATATAAGTTAGATAGACGTATACCTTCATATCTTAATGGAATGATTGTGTTGTTAAGTCAGTAGATTGCCTGCTTGAAGTCTCATTTGTTACCAGTATTTGTGTTCGTTATTACCACGCTGGATTCTATCTTATATGATTCCATTTTGTATTTTTTTTATGCAATGTATTTCAAATGTACCGACAAAGAAAAAGGAAAAAGTAGACAAATTCGTAGAGACATTTAATTCTCCATTCAAAACCTCAAGGAAGGCGTAAGGAAGGTCACTCACACACTTCTGTAAAGAGTAAAGACTCCAAGGGCTCAGTAGGATGTTGGCGGAGTCTTGAAAAATGGAGGAGTGGAGCAAGGAGACGGTGCGTGATGGATGGAAGCGAGGTGGTGGACCGAGAGGAGGGAGGGCGGCCGAGAGAGTTATGAGGAACACGGACTTGGCGGTCGTATGAAGGGAGGGAGGGAGGGAGAGAGGGTGGGAAAGAAAGACGGGGAGGCAGAGAGGGGGCAAAGAAGAATGTGCACCGGCAGGAATAATTCCCTTTACTCCCTGGATACTGATAACCTTTCAGATTCCTGTTATAATGACCAAATGTCTTTCAGTGAAGCAGGATTTCCATTTTTCATGATCCCGTTTCATCTCGTTAAATCTCATATTCGATGTTTCCATGACCTAAGTGTGTCTGCCAGCTCACTATACCTCAACCAGCAGTGGCTTTTACTTTTTTTTTTTATTATTTTATTGATGTCTTCTATTGAATTTATCTGACGGTTTCTGGCAGCATCCTTATTTTCTTATGTTATTGTGGTATTATGCTTCTGTTCCTCTGTCGCCAGTGTTGGACCTAGGGACACACTTAATCTTGCCTCCATAACACCTTTCTTACCAGCGGGACCTGTTGTGATAAATCATACTTTAGCTCTCAAGGCATGAGATATAATTTTGTGTCCAATTAACGTACTGATCAAAGGCAAGTCTGTACGCAGGTTTACGGCTTTGTGGAGTTGTAACGAAATAGGGAATCGCGCAAATTGCATATCACATTAACACTGCATATTAATCAATGTTGTCTGCATATAAGAAGTCATTAGTCATATCACAAATTCTTAACTTTTCCTTGATTTTTGTTTCCTTTGTGTGTGTGTGTGTGTGTGTGTGTGTGTGTGTGTGTGTGTGTGTGTGTGTGCGTGTGTGTGCGCGCGCGGGCAGAGCTCAGCCTCTACGCTAGTCACCTGTGGGTATGCCAATGAGATAATAAGATAATGATCGAAAACTGTTCTCCAGGTAATTACATATGTAGGTCCTGTTGAAAGGAGAGAGAGAGAGAGAGAGAGAGAGAGAGAGAGAGAGAGAGAGAGTGGCGGCCGCTGTGGGGTGGCTTGTGGCAGAGAGTCTGGTGAGAGGGGGAGAGGGGTGATGAGGTGGGGGATGCTGGTGGAGGGTCATCAGCGGCGGCCGTTCGTCTTCTGGCTTTGTTTACCTGAGTGTGGCTCGCGTGGGCCGGATAAGAGCCTCCCTGATTACAGGATCATTATTAACCTCAGTGACGGGATTGGTATTGTTTTCTAATCTTCTCCCTCTTAACTTGTTTGACACTATTGATCTCATAAATTATGTACTACACATGTTCACCAATGCAAAGAAAAGTTCTTTTTCTACAATATAGTGGCTAGTCCAAAAAAAAAAATTTTTACTTATTAGCAGCAATTATTCAACCTCATAAGTTAAAGAACCATTCATATCCTTAACACGAAGACCACGCTACCGCCCAGGCCGTGGTGGGCGGACAACACTGAAAATGAACGAATGAATGGAAAGAGAGAGAGGCGGAGACAAAATGTGTCCAGTCATTCTTCCTTTCAGATAACTTTCCTTATAATGTATTTGTGAATATGTCTTGGTGTGCGCTGTATTTTCATCGTGATATATATATATATATATATATATATATATATATATATATATATATATATATATATATATATATATATATATATATGTGTATGTGTGTGTGTGTGTGTGTGTGTGTGTGTGTGTGTGTGTGTGTGTGTGTGTGTGTGTGTGTGTGTGTGTATGCATGCATGCATGTAAGGAATTGTTGATATTCTTCTGAAGATGAAATCAAGGTCAACTCACACAAAACATATTATCTGGTACTTGCAAACACGCTCGCGCATCACTTTTTAACGGTTTGTTCCTGATGGGCGGCACAGCGATGTGCTGTGTTATGTGGTGTGGGAGTTTGGCCGGCCATATTGACGCTGACGAGAGGGTATGAAGGAGCGAGAAGGTGGTCATTGTGTCGGGGAGGTCAGGTCTGGTCATACAGGTGGGCGGGGTTGAGTTTGTGGCCAGAATGATCTGCAAGTGACCTGTACTGGGGAAGGGAGGGGAGTTAAGGTTATTGTTATCCGCATCCGTGACACCCTCAACGAATATTTGCTGCTGGGCGAGGTCCCGTGGTCTGTTCTCGCCGCGTGTCAGCCGAGAGGCTCCGTCGCCGATGAATTAATCAGATGAAGAGATTGTAGGAACTAGTCTTTGTGAGGGAGTACCTGACGACCTATAGGAGTACCTGTGTACCTGGCGACCTGCAGGGACAACACGCTGCCCTGATCACCGCTAGACGTATGGGGAGGCAAAATATGTCTTGAAGACCCGGTTACTCGTGGGTCAGCTGTACCTGATGGGAATAACGTGTGAATGCCATTAGTCTTTTAGATCACCCAAGAAGAATTTACCGTGAGGAACAAACCACACACGTGATCTAATTCATATCGTAAAAACAACGAACTACCTGGAAATGGAGTAATCTGTGGTTATTACCTTGGAACCGGATTCCTGTGTGAGACTTTCTAATGACCTGCGGAATCTGATGACCCGGTGCCCTGCCGTCCTGTGGGAGAATACATAAATACCTGCCAGGCCGGGAGAGCTACCTAACACCCAGACTATGGTCCAGGAGGCTGTAGGGAAGCTGTTAAACTGGACACTCTCGGGGTTTCCGTGTGACCAGAGGGTTTAGGTTGAATGCCACGAGGTGAAGGATGAGCTGAACTCTTACATAATGGATTAGTAACGTCTGCACTCACTCCAAACTATGAAGTGGGATTAAAAAACAAAGTGAATAATCTTTGTCTTCTGTTAGGAGACAAATATTGTTATTAATTCTTTAAACTCAATTTCATGTTATTCTTTTCAGTACCCTATACCTTTCACTTGCTATATACGCAATAAAAAAATCATGTCTTTGTCCGCTGATGACCCACAAATACAACCTTTGTTCTCTGCCATCAAAACTCAGTTATCTTTTACACATTCTTATTTTACCATTTCCATATTTCTTGATGCACTAAAAGCTGCAAAACGCAATATTATCAAGAGTCAAGCTTTGCCTCCTCACCTCTTAGCCCACGAGGACTCCAGCGGCAAGCCATTGAAAAGTGTGAGGGAGTTTCTTGCTTGCTTGCCCGCTCCTCTCCATACACGAGCGGGATTATCATAAGACAACATGGCTCCTTCTTTAGGGAAATGCTAATGTCGTTCTCCGCTTCCTTGTACTCCTCGCTATCTTTTTTTCCTATTTTTTTTTCTTTCATTTTGAGTCAACATTACGTCGGGGCGGAGAAAAAATAAGATGGTGATAGTGGTCAACACGGAAGGAAGGGCTGGCGGCGGCGAGGACTTGAGCAAACTGTGTGTTGTCATGTCCGCGTTTGACTCGCATCATGACATTCCCTTCGGTTTTTGTTTTGCTTTCAGTTTTTGGGGAATACGATAAACGCCGTCCGTGAGTGTGCTCCTCCTAATTTACGTCAAAATAAAGATGAAAACAAGGAAAGATTTGGGAAAGCTATTAGAGGACTTGAAGTCTTGAATAAATTTCATATTTGATTTGCAAATGTCGAGCCTCTCACTTGTTTTATTCTTTCATTTTGAATCGACAGTTTTCTAATCCTTGACTTTATTAATATCGATAAATCATTGATATTTAACTCACAGGAAAATCATCGCCACGTCCATCTTGGTCATTTTCCTTTAAATCAGTCAAATCGAAGACCGAGAGAATGCGGCGCCGGGAAGTCGCGGCTTGATGGAAGACAATGCAGGGGAACGATTGTCAGGCAGACTCATCATAACGTAAATTGTACTATGTGATGGATGGCGGCAAATTAATTATAGATGCAAAACTTTCACGCCAAATGACTCGACTAATCAACCGATGGATAGAGAGGTGGAGTGGGTAGGTGGAGGGAGGAGGAGAAGTAGAAGGAGAAGGGGAGCCACCAGATTAGGAGGCCTCAGAAAATTCGTCACGGTGACCCCCTCGAGCAGGAATGTGACGGAGCCGCGTGGCCGGGAAGGTCCTGCGCCAACAATGCTAAGAGGCAGATTTGCATAATGAAAGTTATTGCCGAAACGGTGCGGGTGTTTGTGCTGAACAGAAGCGAGCATAATGTTTAGATTTGTCTGTCAACTCTCCTTTGAGCAGACAATAGCCATCTGGAGACCACCCCTCACGTGCATCCAGAAAAGCCAGCCACCCTCCCACACGAGTCTCGAACTCTGCTGATACTCGAAAAACACAATGACGCGGAATAAAATACTACCATCTTTATCAAAAAACCTTGACGCTTTTGCAAATTATATCCACAACTGATGCTGGCTGCTATTTAATGGAGCTTATGCATATCAAAGCCAGATAACGCGGAACACCAAGAGACTCACACAGATAACTCCATGAACTCTCCGGTGCTTCAAGATGCCTTTCGATCTCAGTACATGGGACTCCAGATTCCAAGAGCTGTCCCCGAACACGTCTAGATTCCGTCGCCCTCTTCTGGATGTCTCCCACGCTGGACTGAACACCGCTGAATAATAATAGCGAAGGAAGCATTCTTTAGTGGACGACACACACGCTGCCCACTGTGAGAGAGTCAGAGAGACCTCCAGCAGGCCAGACCCCAACTCGAGGCCGCCTTTGTCTCGTGACCTGGATGTGAGGGGGGACTGAACAACGCCCGCCATTGCTGAAGGGAAGGAGAGACGCGGGGTCCAAGTGAAGGGGAAAGAAGGGGCAGCGGAAGGTCATGAAACAAGTGGACGGGAGATGCGGGGGTGGAATTCATTCTTCTTTTTCGTCCAACTGAGTTCTTTTTCATCAGTTGTGTTTTTGTTTCGTGTGGGTTTTGTTTCTTTGTCTTTTAAGTTGTCTGTTTTTCTTTATGTTGTGATTATTTTACGTTTATTTTCTCTGTTATTTTTCTCTCTCTCTCTCTCTCTCTCTCTCTCTCTCTCTCTCTCTCTCTCTCTCTCTCTCTCTCTCTCTCTCTCTCTCTCTCTCTCTCTCTCTCTCTCTCTCTGTAATCTATCTTTTCTCTTTCTTTACTTCATCAGTCTTCTTTTTCTTGTCAATTACTACTGCTACTCAATATATCTTATCTTCTTTTCTTACTTCATTTCATCTTCATTTTCCATCTCTCTCTCCTGGTACTTTATTTTCTCTATCTTATCATTTTGCTGCTTGTATTCTCTGCCACAACTACTACTAATCTCAATCCTATCTTATCCTATCTTCCTTCTCTTTTCATTTTCCTCTCCCACAACTCTTCCATCTGTTACTAAACCACCTTTCATTTCTTCCTTCGCAATCCCACCGTGCAGTTTTCAACCTCAGCAGTTTTTCTCGCACCCAGAGCACACAGTCCGGGGAAGGTCTGATACGTCCCTCGCACTCCAGCAGTCTATATAGGAGAATGTCTCATACCTTTCCCTCGCTAGTGCGGGAAGAAGGTGACGCCGACACACATTCCCAATTTGCTCAAGCTCGTGGAATTTCACTGAGCACTCCCAACATTTGTCGTTTTTTTTTAACAAGAACGAAGAGCGAGAGACAAAGATATAGGGAAGAAAAGACAAGTATACAAGGGAAGCTGCCACGCTACCATAAAGGGACACACCAAAAAGGGTTCAAGTATATACACATTAGCTTACTTTTTTCTCTCTCTCTCTTCCTCTCTCTTTCTTTTTTTTTTTTTTCTCTTAGGGACAGAGAATTTCAGTTTCTTGATTTTTCATGGTGTGTACTTACCTGAGCATTAGGGATACAATACGCTGATTGTTTTCCTTGGTAGCTGTCCCGCATTCCTCGCTTTCCAATGAAGGCAAGTTCCTATTGTTGTTTTTCAAGGCAATAATATGTTTCATGTTTGTCAACTCATCCTCTGTACTGTCTTTGTTCCTCAGATCGGTAAAATGTCTCTCTCTCTCTCTCTCTCTCTCTCTCTCTCTCTCTCTCTCTCTCTCTCTCTCTCTCTCTCTCTCTCTCTCTCTCTCTCTCTCTCTCTCTCTCTCTCTCTCTCTCTCTCTCTGTCCAGCATCACTTCATCTTTTCCCCACAAAACACTCGAGAAAATAACCGGAAACTCACTCTTCCATGACATTCACTGAGAGAGAGAGAGAGAGAGAGAGAGAGAGAGAGAGAGAGACGCTAAAGTTTTCATCTGAATAATAAGAGCGTGAAATTTTGCTTCTTAATGGCCGATACACTGTGCTATACTCTCTCTCTCTCTCTCTCTCTCTCTCTCTCTCTCTCTCTCTCTCTCTCTTTCTCTTTCTCTTGTTCTCTTGTTCTCTTGCCTTTTGTGTTTATTTTTTGTCATTGAAAAAAGAAAGCAAAAACAAAAACCTTCATCAAATCTTGAACTTTTTTTCTATTGTTTTCTTCCCCTTTTGTTTTCGCCTTAACTCTTGTGTTCTTAGTTGTGCGTTTAAAGTTCTTCCATCTTTCTTATACGTTTGACTTTTTTTTTTTCTCTCCTGCCCCTTCACTTGTTTCCCACACTGTCTAAAGCCTTCGACTCACTCCACCCGTTGACCTGCGTGATCCTTCCCTTCCCGTGTGACCTGAAGGAGTGGCTGAAGGCAAAGGTGGTTGGTTTTCTTCCTTCTTTTTTGTTCAACTCCCTGTCTCGGTGTGCTGACCTGGTGGAGTCCCCGCTGCCAGTCCATTAATGCTGATAAACTCCTGTCCTCTTACCAGCGTCGTCTTTCTCCCTCACCTTATGATCTGGTGATAAAAGGTCGTTTGAGTTACAGTCGCTTCCTCTTTCTCATCTCTTAGCTTGACTTGTGCCTCGTGTGTGTATGTAGTTTGCCCTGCCCTCGTTTTTTTTTCGTCTGTCTGTCTGTAACACTCTCTCTCTCTCTCTCTCTCTCTCTCTCTCTCTCTCTCTCTGTCTCTCTGTCTCTCTGTCTCTCTTTTGTGGCTCGTATCTATTTATTTTTTTGTTATGAACTCTGTCGTTTTTATTTTTTATCTTTTCTGTTTGCCTACGCGTCTTCTGAGAATGATCTGTGCTTGGCTTTCTGTTTGTGGTTGACTGTCTCTTTATTTTTTTTCTGTGTATCTATCTCTGTTTTTTTTCTATTATTTTCCGTTTTTGTTTTGTCTTTGTGTAATTGTCTTTTGTGTTCTTGTTTCTGAGTTAGTCTGTCAGTCTGTCTGTCAGTCAGTATGTATGAACAATCTCTCTCTCTCTCTCTCTCTCTCTCTCTCTCTCTCTCTCTCTCTCTCTCTCTCTCTCTCTCTCTCTCTCTCTCTCTCTCTCTCTCTCTCTCTCTCTCTCTCTCTCTCTCTCTCTGAAGCGTCCTAGTGGCCTATAGGTCCTGAAGACAAACGAGCGAAGTGTACACGTAAAATGTACCGTGTTTTACGTCAAATACTTCAAAATACCGATTCATTATTTTCAGTATTAAATTTCCTCATAAGGACTGACCAGCGGGACTTGAAGCAGCTCAGGCAGGATCACATAAATTACTGGAATATTCACAGAAGACGTCTCTCTCTCTCTCTCTCTCTCTCTCTCTCTCTCTCTCTCTCTCTCTCTCTCTCTCTCTCTCTCTCTCTCTCTCTCTCTCTCTCTCTCTCTCTCTCTCTCTCTCTCTCTCTCTCTCACAATTAGTAAAGGGAGAGATCCAAGATGATAATAATAATAGTATACCTGATAATCTCAATGCCATCTGGGGAACAAATAGTTAAGGTGAGTTTTGTGGATCTACTTCTGTGTCCGAATCCTCGTTCATTGATGCGTGTACGTGGACATGATGTTTGAGATTAGAGTACTCGTATTTGTAATTGTAATCTGAGGCTTAGTTTTATAAGGGTGTATTTTAAAAGCGACATGGAATCCTTGTCGTTAAACAAAATTAGCTGAATTGGATGAATTTCTGTAAGTATACGTTGATTTGTGGAATGTATGTCACTTGCCTTGTTTGGAAATTAGTGTTTGTGGTGATTGCCTCGTGCACGTACAGATTGACAGAGACACAAACACATGGACACGGGAGGTACTGAGTGATGAACAGACGTTTGTACGAGCCCAGATGTGTAAACACACACACACACACACACACACACACACACACACACACACACACACACACACACACACACACACACACACACACACACACACACACACACACACACACACACACACACACACACACACACACACACACACACACACACACACACACGCAAATACATACAAGCAGGAGGAAGTGAATGACGGAATAGAAACAAGTGTGCTGTGTTGTGGAAGGTTCGTTTTGTGACCTTTCTAAAAATCACGCAGCAAAACAAGCCAAGTTATTGCATACAGAATTCGTGAATTTTCTCTCTTTCTCCTTTTTTTCTGAGGGGAAAGGTTATTTTCTTGAAGCTCCAATAAAGCATCAAAGTTGTGGCGAGATGGACCTGACGACTCCCCAGCGAGAGTCTGGTAGGGACGGGTGAAAGCTGCTGAATATTTATTTGGCTGCTCTTAACAAAGCAAGTCCCTGAACGCTTCCTTTCTAATCATTACTTGTGCATAATATTGCGCTTGAGTTAAGACTTTTCTTGTGTGTGTGATGTCCAAATGCTGACCGTTTACTTCCTAACCCTCCCAGCGGCGTCGATTCTGTCTCATTTTTCAGATTTTTTTGGGTCGTATTCAATGTAGGTTATTTTTCTCAACCTTTTACATTCCCTCTTGAAAGATGCATTGGTATATTGCAGTTTTTTTTCCGTGGTACTTTTTTTTAGTGACCAGTCTGAACTCTGTGGTTGTTGGGTGATAAATTCTTAATCTTTATGAGCCGTGAGTTACTTCAATGACATAATTCTGCTAAATGTAATGCAGTTTCAAGGACTGAAAATATTGGTTTAATGGAGGTAGAGATGGTTTGGATAGGCAAAAGACAGCTATATTGAGTATTAGCCCTATGATGTGTGTGTGGGTTCTTCTCATACTTGTTACAATTGTGAAGCGCATATCTATAGTACAGTGTCAAGGGATTGAAAGGCTAAGACGCCACAACACCTCGGTCAAACGACATACACTGGTAAGACATCAACCAATACTCGAGTAATTCAAGGTTTTTAGTACCTCTGCTTATAATTTCTCTCAAGTGAAAGCATCTCTGGGTACTCAGGTAAGGTAAGAAGTGTCTTGATGCAGATACATAATCCTCTATACTGTTTTCTATTTATACTAATATTACCCAGTCGTATTCATGAGAGCAGATTTAAATAGGATGAAAATAGGTAATAATAGTTTTAGTGATTGTCATTTAAACGATTTTGATAATGGTAGTGATGAAAAGAAAGTTAGTTATTATAGCAGTGATAAGGATGGTGGTGGTGATAGTATTGGCAATGTGTGTGGTGGTGAACGTCGTAGTTGTGATGATTAAGGTTGTGATGGCAGTGGTGGTGACAATAACAGTGGTGATGGTGAGTGTTGATACAAACCTCTCTTTGAGGTTTCATTTATAAGAATGATCTTTTAAAATTATTCTCTCTCTCTCTCTCTCTCTCTCTCTCTCTCTCTCTCTCTCTCTCTCTCTCTCTCTCTCTCTCTCTCTCTCATCCATTCACCCGTATTGTAAAAAATACATATAAATATTCTACCTAATATTGTCCAATGAAGGGAGGGAACGCAAATCGTAAGTCAGACATTTTAATATCACGCTGGCTTGTCCCTAGTCTCCCTACCTTAACAGGAACCTCCTCCTCCTCCTCCTCCTCCTCCTCCTCCTCCTCCTCCTCCTCCTCCTCCTCCTCCTCCTCCTCCTTTGACCGATTGTCTTTACTGTAATTTTATTTTCTACAGGTATCATTACTAAAAGAACATTCCAAGTTTTCTGTAACATTTTCTCCTAACAGCGACTGAGTACGTGAATTGTAACTTTGGGTGAATATGTAATCTTCAGAGGCAATCACTTAGTTGTATCCTGGCGTTAGCATTAGATAGAGTTTCTCTGTTTGTGTTTGTTGGCGATATTAAAACTCCTCAAACCATTTCAGCTGTCCAGGGATGAGATAAGTGTTTCATGGTTGCTGGAAGGCCTGGGAGCGGGGCAGATAGTGTAGCAAAGCCTCTGTGGTGTTACTGTAATAAGTGGCACAAGCAGCGAGAACAAGTGTATGAGTCGCAACCCATCCACCTATTTCTTCCTTGTTCCATTACCCTTACTGCTGCTTCTATCACTTCCACATCACTGATTTCTAGTTTTCCATCGAGTTTCACAATCAGAATGCATGTTATTGGCGAAGGAGTCAGTGTTCTTGCTAATGGGCTGCCTACCGTCCCTTCCTCCCCTGTGCTAAGTAATGGACTCACCCAGGCTATTACCAAACACTAGTTGAAAGACATTGAATTTTTACACTTACTTATCATTGCTTTTCTCTGTGCTCTACATGCCCATATTTCCCAATCCAGATAGTAGGGTTGGGTTATTTAAGAGTTGCGTAATGCTCGAGTGTTTGCACGGCTGGGTCATCGAAAGGCTGGCTGGGTCTTACTGGAGGCTAATCAGATTATTGTTCCTCGGTTATCCAGTCTTTCCGTTCTGTGATTTCGTATCGTTCCCCTGATTTTGTGGTATCTGTCGGTCGCTATTTCCTTCTCTCTCTCTCTCTCTCTCTCTCTCTCTCTCTCTCTCTCTCTCTCTCTCTCTCTCTCTCTCTCTCTCTCTCTCTCTCTCTCTCTCTCTCTCTCTCTCTCTCTCTCTCTCTCTCTCTCTCATTATTTACTCATTGACAGCATTTAATTTCTCATCCATTTTTTTTTTTGTTCTTTTTATCATGTTGACTTTCATTTCCAAGTCATCATTTACATTTTTTTTGTGGGTGTTTTCTCTCGCTATATATTTACTGTTGTACTATTTTGCTCTTAGCTGATAAATGATGGTGGTTTTGCGTGCGTATTAACCCTTCTTACGCTTATTATCTCTTTATCTACGTGTCTCACTGGATATTAATTTATCTCACTATATTATCTCTCCTTCCGTCTATATTGTTATCTGTTTGTCTATCTAGCAGTTTGTCTTTCTGCGTACTATTACTACTACTTCTACGACTCTCTCTCTCTCTCTCTCTCTCTCTCTCTCTCTCTCTCTCTCTCTCTCTCTCTCTCTCTCTCTCTCTCTCTCTCTCTCTCTCTCTCTCTCTCTCTCTGTCTCCAGTACTGTAATTTGGGTGTGTTGCTTCAGTATTTCATTTTTCACTTTCTTTTTTTTTTTCCACTGTAACATCGATCAAGGTCAGAGCAAGTGATATTAAAACTCTTACACCGCTACCTCCTCCTCCTACTTCTCTTTCTCCTCTTCCTGATCCTCCTGATCATGCCCCTCCTATTCCTGCCCCTCCTCTTCTTGTGTCTGCTCCCGTTAATAGCGACATCCTATGATTGACATTGGCCTTCATCACCCGCCCGTGTGTATTAACCCACAATATGTGAACCAATGAATTTCTGATGGGCTTCAATCTGACCCACAACACGCAGGATAATGCTAGTTTCCCACGCCTTGCGCAGGTGTGGCCGAGCATCGTGTCGAGCCAAGTGGAGGCAATGATTCATTACTAGTGTTATTATTATTTTCTCCTACATCTCTCTCTCTCTGCCTCTTTTTTTTTGGGGGGGGTATGGATGGAGGGGGTCATGTCGCTGTCTGCCGTAACCTCCTCAAGAGTAAGGTGGGTAGGCTGAAGGTAGTAATTAAATCTATTGTTGTAATGATGGGTTTGGTGCTAATCATTAATTTCAAGAGGGAGAAATCTGTATCAGTATCTATTACCTTTAAAGATAGTGATGGGAACTAGGTTGGGAGTTAGGCTCCGTGTGTGTGTGTGTGTGTGTGTGTGTGTGTGTGTGTGTGTGTGTGTGTGTGTGTGTGTGTGTGTGTGTGTGTGTGTGTGTGTGTGTGTTTATCATCTGCTTACATCCACACACACACATACACACGCACACGCACACGCACACGCACACACACACACACACACACACACACACACACACACACACACACACACACACACACGTAATGTAGTGGTTAGCACGCTCTGCTCACAACCGAGAGGGTCCGGGTTCGAGTCCCCGGAAACGGCGAGGCAAATGGGCAATCCTCTTAATGTGTAGCCCTTGTCCACCTAGCAGTAAATAGGTACGGGATGTAACTCGAGGGGTTGTGGCCTCTCTTTCCGGTGTGTGAAGTGTGTTTTAGTCCTACCGGAAGATCGGTTTATGAGCTCTGAGCTCGCTCCGTAATGGAGAGGGCTGACTGGGTGACCAGCAGACGACTGAGGTGAATTACACACACACACACACACACACACACACACACACACACACACACACACACACACACACACACACACACACACACACACACACCAACCCATCCGACAACTTATACCCACATTCAGACACACCACTCACCTCCATCCACTCACCCAACCACGCTACATTCCTCCACACACCAACACTCATCTACCATCCACCCAACTACTTACTCCCATGCATTCAACATCCCACACACATATTCACATCCATGGATCCACTCATCCAGCCTGCAATTCCGCCTTTTCATCCACAACCACCTTCCTTCCACTCACACCCACACACACACCTACGATCGATAAAGAAACGAAGCAAAACCAAGATTTTTTCATGATTTCCAATACGTATTTTTGTGACGTAGCAGGCAGAAAAACTGGTCTTGGATGTGGGTGGGTGGGCGTGGAGAGAGAGAGAGAGAGAGAGAGAGAGAGAGAGAGAGAGAGAGAGAGAGAGAGAGAGAGAGAGAGAGAGAGAGAGAGAGAGAGAGAGAGAGAGAGAGAGAGAGAGAGAGAGAGAGAGTCCGCATCCCAGGGGCGGCTGTGGGAAATCCGTGTTATACAGTCGCCTGGGGTCGTCTGTCTCTACTCTCCTTCCTTTGTTAACCTCCGCCTCGAGGGTCGCGGGGAACAAAACTTATGCAGAGAGAGAGAGAGAGAGAGAGAGAGAGAGAGAGAGAGAGAGAGAGAGAGAGAGAGAGAGAGGAGGCAGGACGCATGACTAGAGAAATACACGTAGGAGGAAGGATGCTTGGGATATAAAGAATAGTGAATTATGAGCGTGAAAAGGAGGAGAGGAGGAGAAGGAGAAGGAGGAAGAGGAAGAAATTACGTATCATTATGATTTATAAGGACTAACTGAAGAGGCTGGAAAAGATTGAAGGACTGGGATGAAAAGAAATAATGCCGAAATTCTCTCTCTCTCTCTCTCTCTCTCTCTCTCTCTCTCTCTCTCTCTCTCTCTCTCTCTCTCTCATGGTCAGAACTATGGAAGCGTGAATCACGTGTCTGCAGGAGGAGACTTCCGTGTCGTGATGAATTGCAGAGCGCTCAGAAGAAACAAAAATCGGACCGAGATAGTCAGGGTGGGAAAGACATGTAGGAAAAAAAAAAATAAGAAAAGCGTCAGAAAAGAAATAGGGTGAAAGATAACAGGGAAGAGGTAAAAAATGAAAACGTGATTTGCAAAATACTAATAATTTATGAAATATATTTAGAGAAAGGAGAAAAGGCAGGAAAGGAGGAGAATGTGGAAAAAGAAAAAAAAAACACGAAGAAAAAGAAATAGAAGAGGGATTGTAAAGTACTTCAAAGGATAATCAAACAGCAACAGACTTTTGGCCCCTACAGGCTGTTTGAGAACTATTACTAATTAGCTAAAGGGGAAAAGTCACGAGAGTAAAGTAGAAATGAAGATGAGGAGGATGAAGAAGGGGAGTAAAAGTTTAGACTTGGAGGACGAACACGAGAAGAAAAGGCGCATAGAAAGTAGGAAACAAGAACACATTAACAGAGTACAATAAAAGAACAAAAGGGGAAGAAGACAGAGGATAAGGAGGAGAAGGAGGAGGAGGTGGAAGGGAAGGAGAACTTGAAATACGTTGATTAACATAAGGTGTATAGAGGATAGGGAATCAGCACACATCAGGAAGTATTTAAAATAGCAACCTCTTCCTGCGAGAAAACGAAGTGCACAAAGAGAAACCTGAAAAGACAAACACTGAGGTAAATCCTTTCAGTGAGTTCCTTCGAGGCCCGTACTACACATCAGTTATTATTCATGGAGTCAGTTTTAATAGGTAAGGAAAGCATATGACCATCACTAAGGGTTGTTTCGTACACAATCGTTAATCTATCGGCTGCTTAGGTGAGAGGTGCAGCAACATCCGCAGGTCTGGGAGTGGAAACACATAATCTTATTAAGAAGGTTCCCCACGCCTCCCTTGCTGTGTGCGGTGCCTCTCTGTTCCCGCCAAGCGACCCCCGTACACTTTTATCTCCTTGAAGTAGACTTAACCACACACTAGATCAATGCAGGAACGGTCTTGCGGACAGTCCCTCTTTACCTTACGTGGGATTCGCGATAAGATGTGCTATATATTTATTACGTGGCTGGCGTCCTAATATATGTTTAGGTTTGAAAAATACTTCCTCGTCTCGTAATTTTCCCTCATAGACGTCGCATTTTCATCATCCTCTTCCATCCGAGCTTGAAATTTGCACACTTGGATATGCTTTGCTACCCGTGCGCAAATTGGGGTATGACTGTGGCCTTATCTTGGGGCGCCTGGTGTCTTCATCTCACCTGCCTGAAATATGACAGGAAGGAAGAAATACAAAGAAAAGAGGTAAAGTGGAAATATGAGGAGGAAGAGGGTGAAGAAAAGCAGAAAGAGGGAGAGGAGAAAGAGGATGAGTGGGAGGTTAAAATAAGGGTGGAGAAGAATAAGAGAAGGAGAAAGAAAGAAGGAAGAAAAAGAAAGGCAAACGTAAAAGAGAGAAGGAGAAGGAGGAAGAGCAGATAGAGCAGGAAAGATGTTAAAAATCAAATGTCTGGTGGGAATGAATAAAAAAATTGGTAAAGAAATGAATACAAAGAAAGGGAAAGATGTCAATAGAAGCGGTGAGGAAGAGAGAGACAAGGAAGTGTAAGTTTCTCCGATGCAGCATTGTATTCCCAGTGATACAGAAGTGAGTATGGAGATAAGAGATGATAATTAATGAGAAAATGTTTGCTTATTTTCTTTTCCAGTCTGTTGCTTTGAATATTTTGCATTTCTGGATAAATTTGAAGAGTTTGTGCTGACCAGAATGACGTTGTCGATTTGAATATTACACTGTTAAGCGCATTTGATTTGCTTTAAAAAAAAATGTGAATAATGGTGAATAATGATATGTGTATTATGGAAATATCCTTAGCCTAATGATTATCAGTTAGTGATTATTTATTTCGGGGAAAGACATGTTTGCATTATATATCCTGATCTATTCAATGAAGGAATTAATAGTGAAGTTAATGAAAAAAAATAATCTACACCTTAACTAACAAAACAACGTAAATTAGTCCTTGGATGGAAGCGATAATGTTATTTCAGTTTTGTGCTTATGACATTTCAAATACAAAAGTTTCACATATATGTTTGATTATTTCATGAACGAGTAAGATATAGCAAAACACCAAAGGAGAAACAAGAGTGCAAATCATACTATTAAAAACTTCATTATTCGTACAGCTGTGCCTAACTATTTCATGTAATTTATAGTGATAAATTTGTAAAGAATTCACCATTATTTACAACAACATTAAGTCTCCCCGAGTGAGGGCGTCGAGCGGTCAGACCCAAGCAACGAGTTAAGTGTGCAGACTGGAAATGTTTCCTCACGGTATTCCCTCTTTTGGCGCAACAGCGGGTAATAAGTGTGTGTGTGTGTGTGTGTGTGTGTGTGTGTGTGTGTGTGTGTGTGTGTGTGTGTATAGATAGGGCGCGCTCCTCCTCCATTTATTAGGCAAACATCTTAGTAAATTCCGATGGATGATCAGCACACAGAGAAAAGTGTTGAAAATCTTAATGCTGCCGATACATCAACAAGATACTGGCGTCTTCAACACTTAGCAGAATGACCAAAAGCAGAGAACTGTTGGGCAGACTCAGCTTATCATTTCCCATCCGGATCCCTCAGTGCGCTCGCCGCCCCGCCTTCTACAAATACTTCTCTTAACACCCAACTTTCCAGATATTTCTCAACTGTCCTGGTGTAATAACAGAGAGAGAGAGAGAGAGAGAGAGAGAGAGAGAGAGAGAGAGAGAGAGAGAGAGAGAGAGAGAGAATATGCTGACTTAAGCTTCCACTACTCAAGATTCTCACTGTTCTTCAAGCTGAGGATTATCGTGCTATCATCCTGCTAATCCTGCGCCATCTGAGGCAAGACGCGACGAGCAGTGAAGATCCAGAGATGAAGCAATCCCTTTCACTCCCCTGTAAACAAGAACGACGCGCCTAATCTCCGTTGCCACCTTTAGGAAACTAGAAATCACATACAGTTTCCTTGAAGTATCATGATGCGGAATAAGGCAGAGGAAAGGAGGCGCTCGGATTCCAATGTACTCTGTCTGGCCATGGTCTAGTTATGGCAGAATAAGAAACACTGACAAACAAGCGCCGCACTCCCAAGAAAGGAGATTCGTGCAAATATTGGTGGTTTGTGGAGCCTGAAAGATGGAGCGAGCGTCCCAGTAGAGGCAAACCTTCAGGCTCGCATCCACGCTTGTCATGGCGAGCATACAAACAGCCATATTCTCCCAAGCACGTATGCCGGCCTCTCAAAAATGCATCGTTACTTTTCAGACTTAACGATATGAGAGTGTCGGTGAAAGTATCTGACTAACCTCACTGCGGTCACATTTCTGGGATGTGTAAAGAGTTCTTTCTCATTTCTCGTGGCCCACAGATCGATTGTCACAGAAAATGGGATATGTCTGATGCCGCGTAAAAAGCGCCATCATATTTAGGAATCAGGAATCGCCAGGTATAGTAAATCCTCGTCCATCACCCTCACGTTCTCATCAGATCGTAATGACTCGGTGCGGTGGAGCATCCCTCGGCCAAGCAGGGATCGTTAGGGAGGCCAAATGAATGGAAAGAAAACGAGATAATCGATAAGTAAGTAGATGGGAGCCTAAAACGAGAACACGTGGTAATGGAATAAAAAAGATAGAATAATTAATCACAAGTTAATTAGCCCGCCAGTCCCGGCATGCCTTGCGGCCCATGGAGGAGACAAAGGGGGCACCCACCTGCACTAATTGGCCTTCACACCTGAGACTCGCGGAGCTTTGACGAGAGTCATGGCCTCAGGAACAATACACATAAGTCGTATTATATGCAACACTTCTTATGGTATTCATTAGTCTTTTCTGTAATTTCTATTTGGTTTATCACAAGTTGTATTGTATAAAATAATATTGTCTATAGTGCATGAAAAGGGAATTAAGTAATTCTTAGCTTAAGAAGAGCTTGTTCTCGTAACAACTCGGCTCACACAAAGGCGACCGCTGGCAGGCTGCGTGCGGGGGAGGCAAAACTCCAACACACGTCACTTCAACTCGTATCAGTCTGGGTTCGAAAAATGGATGTCGGCGACGCCTGCCGGACCTAACATGGCCACCTTGATTACAACACCACAAAATGAACGATGTTTTAGCCTCCGAGCCCTGGTTCCCACGACGCCCCAGTTCTGGGTGGCCAAAGCATCTCAAACGAAAATAATGGCAAAAAATTTCGAACTGGGATGAAAATGAGAAAGCTGCAGTCTCCGGCTATTTGGTGTTATGCCAGACGCACTTTCATTAGTACTATCTCGACATATCACCGAACAGAATGCTTTTGTTTACCTACCTTAGTTGCAAGACAGACAGGTGATAAACTTCCTACCAACTGCACCTCGCATCACCTATCACCTGCATCTTATTAACAGCCTGTTGAGCGTGGCGGCACCGATTCACATTAAGGGTCACATTTTTAGATCGTGATAATATCTTCCTTCAGAATCTGCAAGCACCGTTGAGCAGTCAGCCGCTTGGAAAAGACTCGGAGACCATCCATGCAAAAGTTAAGGTGACCGAAATTCAGGAATCACGTCCACACAGAAAATCTTTTTGTGTGCTTGTGATCTGAGCATCCAAAGGGAAGAAAATCCAGCCCAGACGTGTGTGACCCAGACCGCAAGCGTGTGGTGTCCAAAACAGACATCCCGTGTCCCTCATTCTTCAAGCTGCGCGACTTCACAATAGAAAATATTGACAGCGATTCTGGCTTTGCACTTTTATGTCTGAAAGGTTGATGTTGAATTTATTATGTGTGAGCGATGTGCTCACTGTGTGTATTTACAATCTGTATGTGATCAAAGTAATTATAATTTATTATAATTTATAATATTGTACTTGCTTGCTTTGCTTATAATGTTTCCTTCCAGTGTCTGTTATAAGGCGGCCATAACATAAACATAAAGTATATATATATATATATATATATATATATATATATATATATATATATATATATATATATATATATATATATATATATATATATATATATATATATATATATATATATATATATATATATATATATATATATATATATATATATTCATTTATTTAACATATCCATACACACACAGCAGAAATAAATGATTTTTTATAACTATTACATAGCAAGGTGTGTCAACTCTGCTAAATCAGGAAGACTTTAGGAGAGTGGAGTACGGTACCAGTGAAGTGGAGAGAAAACAAACTGTGAAGGAATGTATCATGGCAGGTTCATAGTTCAAGGCTACAGGAAATGATAGTTGATTTATGCACATTATTATAGAACACACACACACACACACACACACACACACACACACACACACACACACACACACACACACACACACACACACAAGGTACTATAAAAATGTACTAACCCATAAGGCACTGCAAAAAGGCACACATATACATATACTTAAGGGAGTTTCTCACGTTCCCTCTTCCTTTTCTGATCCGAGGCTGAGAGGTACAAGAGTGACTGCATTTCTTTGCAGGCTGTGAGCAATAACACTGCAGTGAATCAAACGGTGGGCATTCCTTGCACGCGATCCTTTTCTCGCTAGATATGTTACCAGTCTCATTTTGTTTCTGTCTTACCTTCATGTCTCGAGTCTTGAGTGTTTAATGCGGTTTGTCTTCATCCGTTGATGTGTCTCACTGTTGTTCTTCAGGTGTTCTTGGTTTCCTTGTATTAGCTTGCTCGTCTTGTTTCATTTCTGCAGTTAATATTACTTGATGATATGTTTTTTCTTATTGAGTTACAATGCTTTTTTCTTGTTGTGATTAATAAATTGGAGAAGTCTTGTTTTACTACTGGTTATTGTCTTCTTTCTCTCTTTGTTATTTCATGTTTTTTTTTTTTGTCCTTGATTCTACGTATTCCACTGTTTTTATGTTGTTATTGTTGTTGTTGTTGCTGCTGTTGTTCTTAACATTATAGTAAGAGTAATAATAAATCGTCATAATGACGATGATAATGATGATGATAATAATTGTAACAGTTTCGCTGTATGCCTCTTCAGGAGAACTTCCCAGATCCCCTGAAGAAGCAACAGTGAAACTAGTCGGGAATAAACTCACCTCTCTGCACCTGTGTTTCTTTTCACCTCCTTCTCCAACTTGTCTAAATGTTTTAACAACAATAACAAAAATAATAATAATAATAATAATAATAATAATAATAATAATAATAATAATAATAATAATGATAATAATAAGATGAAGAACAACAATATTGAGATTAATAATGATTAGTATTCTTATTGTTCTCATTTTTATATTTATTGTTACTATTATAAGAGCAATAACAAACGATGACAGATATTTAATATAGATTGTAGAAGTTTGTAGTAGCAACAATAGCAATAATGATATAAATAGCAATACTAAGAGTAACATCTGGGCAGTAGCAACAACAGCAACATCATCAGCAACAGCAGCAGGAACAGCAACAGGAGTACGAGCAGGAGCAGGAGTGGGATGAGCATTGTTATTGCTATTCCTTGCCAACCACCACAGTTCTCCCGCAAGACAAATCACCTTTCACATCTTTATCCGCTCATCTTCTCAGCTATTCGTCCATCATACTCGTTCCTTCGAATTTTCTGATATGCAATCTTTATATTATTGTCTTGCTTACCTCTCCTCCTCGTGGTGTCTCCGCATTGGCATTCCGGCGTCACAATCGTCCTTCTGTTGGTATTCACACACGTAACATAATCTGCAGTGGTACATTTTTTTTCCCGGTTACAATCCAGAATGTCGTCAGGTTGAGTTAGCTGTCTGATCCATTACCCTGCTCTCCTCTCTCTGTAGTTCAAGGCCTCTATTAATCTTCCACATTTGACTATTTGGTTGCGTGATAATTCTTTTTTATAATAAGTATCTGAGTGTGATGTGTTTTGTGGAATGTAGAGAATTGAGTTATTGCAAATGCATGGATGTTTTCAAGGTATGGATGTATTGCACGTATGGCTGTAGCTTGTTTATTTATATATTTATCTGTTTCACTAGGATGGCTTGGGTTGTTTATCTTTTTGTGTTGTTTTTAGTTGTTGTTCTATTTATGTCAGATCGACTAAGGAAAAAAAGAAAGTGATGAAAAAGTAATCCCAAATGCAAAAATGAGATACATAAAAAAGGTAAAAAAATGGCCATTATTTTATCTATTTATTTATTAATTGTTATTATTATTACTAATATTACAATTTCTCTTTTTCATGTTTCTTTTTCTTCCATCAAACTTGTCTCCTAGTCGTGATTTTCCTGTAGCGTCAACCAAGAGGAAATAGTGTTGATCGTGATCACATTGACGTCATTATTCAAACTTCCGCTCTTTACAATGTTCGCATCATCTGGTCTCGATCACTCAGTAATTTATTTGTGGAGATAATATCACGCCCAGACACAAGGTAACTATGATGCTTTCCACCCACTGACTTTCAAACATTCATAACATTGTAACTCATCGCAGTGTTACTTTTTCTTCGTCATATTGTAACTCGTCCCTTTTAAACTTTTCCTCATCAAGTTGTGACTTATGATACTGTAAATCACATTATTGTAGCTTGTTTAATTGTAACTTATAACATTGCCATTCACAATATTATAACTTATTCACATGATATTGTAAGGAAAGCATGGGAACGAGAGAAGCTGTATCATTGGTGTAATCTGACACATTTCTATAAATCTAATATTGTAAATTATTATTATAATATAAAGAAATAACTTGTTATACGGTAGATCGTAACATTTCCACATTTCCACATAACAATTTGATAAAGGTAAGGAAAGCAGTGTAACTATGTCACTATATCAGACATATTAAGATCATTTTCCGTGTCTCCTATCAAGACTGAATATATTTCACTAAAGCTATTTTATCACGCATTCATGCTTATTAAGATTCTCACTTTATTGCCGCTTACATTGTTGTATATATTCCACAATTTCTAGTCGTGGGTGATAAATGGAATCAACATAATCATATGTTAAGTGTGCAAAGCAAAATCCAGTTTATATTCTGAGGTGATTGGAGCTGAGTGGTGTTAAATATACTGGCGATAATTTGTAAAGCCTTATAATTAATAGTGCAAAGTTATTGGGTCGTGGGCTCTTATGCCTCTCTTTTTTTTCGGGCTGGTATGATTGGAGTGTTTTACTGGCCTGCCGCCTTGTAACAAATATCCAAACATTTATTGAAGATATTTCTTAGACCAATTTACCTGCGAATCATTAAGTATATTTGCACTGGAAGTATTGCCTCGTTAACGAGTCCACTAATTACAGTCTAACTGTGTTTGAGTATCATAATTCCTAATGCATAGAAGTTTTACATGTACAACAGTCGATTATTTTGTCATGTGTGAAACTGCGAACGTCGAAGCTCCTAACGACCTCAACTATTCTCTCTTGTGCAACTTTTGTTTTCTCGACATCATCACATCACTCACTGAGGGTATATATATATATATATATATATATATATATATATATATATATATATATATATATATATATATATATATATATATATATATATATATATATATATATATATATATATATATATATATATATATATATATATATATATATATATATATATATGCGATCGCTCTCGTACATATATAAGACGGACAGCACACCGATGTCCTCACTCATCCTGAAGATGATCCAAGGAATGGATCGAAACGTCGCCAGATTCCAACAAAATATTGCACAGGTCTTAGGAGCATTCGCTGCTCACAATAAGGATTTAATTAGACAAATAGAAAAAAACACCAGAGCTGAATAATGCAGAAGTTACAGCAGCATTCAACCTTGTCTGCCTAAAAGAGAATATATACGTGTATATATACATATATGGATGTGAAGATTTTTTGTGTTTTCACTTTTCTCACACATCGCGAATTCACATCTATTTTTTTCTATTCAAAGGCTAGTAACAGTAGCATAAAAAGAACGGTACTTTTATAGAAGTGATAGTAGCACTGAAAGTAGTCGGAATAGTAGACAGCAGCTGCTGGAGACAGAGAAGGCGAGGGAAGGTAGGAGTTAAAGACCTTCTCGGCGATGAAAAGAAACAGGTAGAATGAAGCTTCGCTCTCTTATTATCTCGCAATCAAACCAAATTATAACACTAGTGAGAAAGTCTAGACGCGCTATCACTATCATCAGCATAAAAGTCACCGCTGCATAGAATTGGATAGGGAAATTTATTCAGATATAGCATGAAGACATTATAGTCTGAGATTATTTACCTCACTAATTCGCTGTATCCTCCTTGTCCTCATTGTGTGATTATGCGCTATCATGCACACAAATTACACTCTTTGCTGAATCCTATGCATAGTAATAGGTATAATTCGCCCGTTTGTTTTGTGATGAAATTACTGTTCTGTGAATTTTGTTTAGACTTCCCCTAAATCTTCTTTCTTTATATACGTTGTAATTCATACTATTCTCATTGCTTTATCTTTTGTTGCCTTGGTCACAAGTCGAAGCTTTGCATCTCATGGTGTGTAATAAGTGTCACTTCTTTCATGGTAAAATTTGCCTTTTATTTTGGATTATGATGAAGGAAAGTTAGTAGCAACATCACACACACACACACACACACACACACACACACACACACACACACACACACACACACACACACACACACACACACACGGAGCCTTCACTGTGCTGGCTAACTATCAAAACAAAATTCTAAACGAAAGGAATCAAGAAGCTCGTGGCTGGCGAGATTTGCTCGGGGAAGATTGGACACAGAATAACACGTGGAGCGTCAGAGAAGTGTTGCCGAGTCAGTCCCACGAAAAGGCCTTCGTGTTGGAGTGTGTTTGTGGCGCCAACCAAGTGACAGACAGAGCCTCCTTGGCCCTTGTTTCTCCGCTAAGCCCAGACACACCAGCCCCCGCCACCGCCGTCACCTGCGAAATGAAAGGGGCCTGACTAATGTACATGTTTCCGACATAAATACATAGAATTTTGGTGTGTGTGTGTGTGTGTGTGTGTGTGTGTGTGTGTGTGTGTGTGTGTGTGTGTGTGTGTGTGTGTGTGTGTGTGAAAGA
>NC_059294.1:1330000-1380000 GCF_017591435.1 Portunus trituberculatus | reverse complement strand
GATTAAGGCAATTTTCAAGGAGTGCAGCATATTTATTAGCTAACTTACTCCCTCTAACTGTCCACTTTGATTTGGCCACATATCCTGCAGGTTAATTAGAGCATCGTTTCAGGTGAGTCTATTCGGGAGCAGGTGAGCCTGGTGGTGGTGGTGGTGGTGGTTGGTGGTGGTGGTGTGTCCCTCAGATAGTGATCAGCTCAGTCTCACCACCCACATTCTCTCTACATTGTTTTTCCTCGTCGTCTTCCTCCTTCACCCAATTTTCTTCCTGCTCCTTCTCATCGCCGTCGCCCTCCTCCTCCTTGTTTTCCTTCTAATTTATTTCCTTCTCGTTATTGTTATATTTTCTCTGTTTTATCTCGTTGTCGTCATAGTTCTTCGTTTTATTTTCCATCCCTTTTTCCTCCCTCTCCTCCATTCTCCTCCTCCTTCTCCTCCTTCCTCCTCCTCCTCCTCCTCCTCTCTCCTCCTCCTCCTCCTCCTCCTCCTCCTCCTCCTCCTCCTCCTCCTCCTCCTCCTCCTCCTCCTCCTCCTCCTCCTCCTCCTCCTCCTCCTCCTCCTCCTTTTTCTTTCATCTGTAAACCAAAATTTCACATGAAACAAGAATATCTTTATTAGAAAAAGAAAAAGAAAAGGAAAAAGAGAGAAAGAAGTGCCAGAATCAAGACACATAATCCGTGGCTGCGGGCGCTTAACTTGCATAGCTGCGGTTCTTGGAAGCATTCAAGCCCCAACACAGCGGCGGAATTCATGGGATATAAATTAACATGTAAAGCAGTCCTACTATTCTTATAAGCGAAATGGCCTACAAGTTGCCGCCGACGGAAGTTAATTGAAAATTACGCAGCGATCAAGGACGATAAGATAAAGTTCCGTGTGTCTTGAGAACAAACTACACGACTTTTTTCAAATTAAGCAAGGCAAATTCTCAAAACCTCATGAGGGTGAAATTTACTTGTCATTCATGAAAACTATCCTGCGTTGTCAAGACCAGTTTGCGACGCTTGTGTTGCCGGCTCACCCTTTGTGCAGTGGGCTTTCTTAACTTGTTTTGCAGGGAAAAGGATGATTCTCTACTTTCTAGTACGGCCGTTATCGGAGTGATCGTTAAGCCTGATGATGGAGTTTCGTTTTATCTTCTTATCTCTTTATTTTTTTTTTTCTTGTTATTATATGTCAATGAAATATTTTCCAGTTTATTTCTTTTAATAAGCTTTGAATGTACACCTTAGTCATGTCTATCCTCACTTCAAACTTTAAACTTCACTCTTCTCTGTCTGCTGTTTTGTTTTACCTTATCTTTACGTTTCTTCTTTTTATACAGAAAAAAAAAAAATCTTCAGCTCATCCCTCATGCGAACTCTGTATCTCCATTTCATTTATGCCTTTCCTCACTCAACACTTTACACCTTCACCATTACATGTCATCTGAATAACCACCACCAGCACCTCCCCTCAATCAACTGTAATGGTTTTCTATACTCTTTCTAATTCTTTTTTTTCCCCTTCAGGTATGTGAGTGTCCATGTGGCTGTCCAGTGCATGAAGGGAGCCATTCAAATACGTGTGAAGCTTCTGTCACATCACATCAAGGGTAGGTAGATAGTCCCTTCGTTTTCTTCTCATCCGTCTCTCTCTCTCTCTCTCTCTCTCTCTCTCTCTCTCTCTCTCTCTCTCTCTCTCTCTCTCTCTCTCTCTCTCTCTCTCTCTCTCTCTCTCTTGATTAAATGGCTTAATTTTCTCTGTCTGTCGGAATGTTTCATCTCTTGCTATTTTCAACAAGTATTTTCATGGTTACTTTTCTTTCTTGTTATTTGCATATCTCATTTGTCCCTCCGTTCTGCTGCACAGTACCATCTGCTCATTGTAAAGCTCCATTCTTTGCATCTCGTCTGGCATCTTTACTCATTCATGTTCTTCATTATTACTCGTAAACTCTGGAATGGACGGCCTTTCATATTTTCAGCCTTTCGATAAATTACATGTACCCTTTTAAAATTGGACGCTCAAAACGCTTCGAGACTTAACTATATTTGGTCCTCGTCTACTTCGTCTATTTAGAACGCTGTTCTGAACCTTTTTCTTCTAATTTGGAGGATCTGGTACAATGAACTTCAGAAACTTATCGCCAGTATGTTGGTGTTGGCGTTATTGTGACACAGCTAGCTTTTCGTTTACGTAAGATCTAACTAAGGGTAATTGAGGAGCTTAAAAAAAGGGAGGGCTACTGAATGCCCAAAAATAACCCTAGGATATTTTCGACTGGCCATATCCTTTTCTCCGATGCGCGAGTGATTGGGTGTAGCGAAGCCAACGAGGGGCTCGCTGGCAGCAACTCTTCGTAATATCCCTCGACGCGTCTGTGTTTTGGTTATTGCCTCCTCTTATCTCCTGCTGATCTTCCTTGGTTATCTTAATGAGTGTGGTCATCAAGGTCAGATAGGATTAGTGGTCTTATAAGGTAACTCTTTGCTGCGAAAATTCCAGTCGTGTGATTTGTGTAAAAGAATATCCATATTTAGTATTCCAACTTGATGGACTTGATAGTTATGTATTCTTACGTGCTAGCTTTTTGCAACGGTTGACCTTTCCTGCTTTATTTTTCCTCGAGAAGTTCCTGCAGTCGTGTTAGGTCAGGCGGGCTATGGTTGGCTTGGGACAGGTCAGATAATTTCAGGTTAATACACGTCATTACACTTCCCACTATCGCCAGTCACTCACACAGGCCTGGCATTTATAAAATTACCCTTAACGTAAAGTCAGTATTCTCAAGTCACTCTAATTCTTTCTTGGTTAAGCACCCTTTCTACTCTCCTCTCCCAACTCCTCACTGGACACACTTGGCTGCTCAAATGCAGTAAAGTTCACGAACTGATCACTGCCTGAGATCTAATCGTTTCTTGCCCTCATGTCGGTCAGAAAGAAACTGCTTTGCCACCCATGAGCGAGGCGGATCCGCTGACAGGTGTGGAGGGACAGGTGTAGCGTGTAGTGTGTGTGGGTTCCACCTGGGAGCTGTGGGCATGTGTTATTGCTTTCACAAGTCCGTTAGGAAAGGTAGAACGAGGTGAAAGGGAAGCAAGGGAAGGCGTCTTTCTGGTCCACGGTCCCTTTGCTTGGCTAATTAAGAAACGAGGCGAGTGAAGCAAGGAGGGTGATGTAACCAGAGCCAAGGAGGGGCGAGAAGACCAGGTGTGAAGTCCCTAACAAAGAATTGACGTAACTGTTTCATTTTTAACATGAGATAAGGGTCACACACACACACACACACACACACACACACACACACACACACACACACACACACACACACACACACACACACACACACACACACACACACACACAAGCATATGAAATATATCAAGGGATGAATATTGTATTGGTCATAAATTTCCTTATGGTAATTCTCTTCCCAGACTACAGAGTTCTCTCACCTATGCGTCACTGGCTGGGAAGAGAGAGAGTCAAAATTCTAGTCCCCAAGAAATATTCGGCCATCACTCAACAGTCCTTAATCTCTTCATGAATGTCAAGAGAAAGGAAAGGAAAGGATATATTTAAACATTTCCCCTGAATTTTCAAGAGAGAGAGAGAGAGAGAGAGAGAGAGAGAGAGAGAGAGAGAGAGAGAGAGAGAGAGAGAGAGAGAGAGATTCGTGTGAAGGTGCGTTTCCTTACCTCTCTTAGACATCCACAAAACTGCCCTGGATTCTCAGTCAAGTGGGCGAGGTAATGGAATGCCACGCAGGGAGGTAGTCTGCCCAAACACTGGAGCTGAGGCCATTTATCTGAGCTGCTAATTACTAGACCAGCCAGCTTCCTACCTCCTGCCTCCCCCTACTTTGCCTCCTCTAGTCCCTCCTGCCGGAGATTCAATATTATGTTGTGGTGTCAAAACGAGAGAGTTAATCCTAAATAAGAGTTCTAATCATCCTCGCAGGTTCTCGCATCCTCTCAGCAGCTGTCTTAAGATTGAGCTGATGGATGAGGCGAAAGAAAGGGAAAATTAGACGACTGGAAATATGATGACGCGAATTCTGCTCGACTATAACGAAAAAAAAAACCACTATCTAGTTTTGTTAGAGGTATTGAGTAAAGAATGTCAGGTAAATAGAGTAAAAGTTAAGAAAACGGCTCAAATAAATCTTGCTTGAATTTTGGAGGTTAGATTGGTCAATTTGCTTTTAGTTTTTCTACTCTTGGTTATTACTGTCCTGGTATATATACAGGAAAGTCTAGTAATAATTTTCTTTGTCTTTTACATCTTTTTATATCTTTATATATTTTTTTTCTTATATTTTACGATGAGTTTCTTAAGATTTGTATCAAGAAAACTTAAGGTTCCTGTAATATCACTTGAACAAATGTTATCTGATTCAGGACTGAACAAACCTGAAATCCTGTTCTGTGTGTGTGTGTGTGTGTGTGTGTGTGTGTGTGTGTGTGTGTGTGTGTGTGTGTGTGTGTGTGTGTGTGTGTGTGTGTGTGTGTGTGTGTGTGTGTGTGTGTGTGTGTGTGTGTGTGTGTGTGTGTGTGTGTGTGTGTGTGTGTATGGATGTCGATGCACCTCCACACAGCATCATAAGCACCTTAACCGAAGTGTTGTAACTTGAAGATTGTTTAGTTTCTTCTATATTAAGGAAGCAACAAGTGACACTAACAGATTTTCAGAAAGAAGCCGAATAAGTAATGTTGTGTTAGTATGCAGCATCATATATTTAGCTGCTTTGGCTTAGATAATTATTGCTTCAAATTTGGAAGAATCATTTTGGCTAATTGTGAGTGAGTCATCGAAAGTGAGGAAACTCTCTCTCTCTCTCTCTCTCTCTCTCTCTCTCTCTCTCTCTCTCTCTCTCTCTCTCTCTCTCTCTCTCTCTCTCTCTCTCTCTCTCTCTCTCTCTCTCTCTCAGTAGATACAGGTTACCTTTTTTTTTTTAGGATGTGCAAGAGTCACCAGTAATTGGCACTCGAGCTACAGCCGGGCTACAGTCTGGCTGAGGCTTTAACATTCGCGGCGGTGACAGGGCGGAACACATGCGTCTGAGATGGTGGCGATAACAACCAGTTCGATTCAGTGGTATCTGCCGATCACAGAGTAGATACCATGTCGATCGGGAGTATGTAGAGGGAAGTGATGGTGATTGGAGTTTTCATGTCGCGGGTTGACACATAAAGATTGGCAACAGGTGAGGTGACGAGTAGAAGTGGTGTGCACGGGCGCTCTACCGAGTGTTGGTATGTAGATTTAGTTAAAGTGACGCTTCATATACTGTAGAACACTCTTTAAAGGGATGTTATTGGTTTTATCTGGCTTCGGATCTTCGTATTGTTGAGGTTGGCGGGTGTGTGTGTGTGTGTGTGTGTGTGTGTGTGTGTGTGTGTGTGTGAATGGGTAGTGAAAGTGAATTATATATCACTTTGATTAGTAATTGTTGCATTAATATGAAATGGAGGAACAAAAATTATGACACCTATGCACGTGTACTAGTGCATGTGATGTCAATGACTCTCTTGTGATGATTTATATTTTAAGAGTTAGAGAAAAGAAGCACGACTGAACGTTAGGGAATGGTGCAGAAAATTAGATGTGCACTTTATCTATTTATTATTTTACAAAATCCCCAGTTCAGAGGGAAAAATCTGGTGTTTATGAGCTATACTGCAAGTTTTGTATTGACCATTAAACTTTGTTATAGCTCCTTCATCTTACAAAAAGCAAATATGATTCGTTTCTTCTCTCTCTCTCTCTCTCTCTCTCTCTCTCTCTCTCTCTCTCTCTCTCTCTCTCTCTCTCTCTCTCTCTCTCTCTCTCTCTCTCTCTCACACACACACACACACACACACACACACACACACACACACACACACACACACACACACACACACACACACACACACACACACACACACACACACACCAGGCATTCCTTTACCAAATCCTAACTGTCGGGGATCTGAGGCCAGGAAACCCTTGACTATTGGTGATAACACGCAGACCTTGTCAGAGTCAGCGCCTCTCCCTCAGTGGGAATGCTCACATTTTATTACGATTTCCCTGCGATAAATGTTGAATGGAACTCCGCTCACTATTTTCCTGCGCTGACGAGAACACGCTTAGGTTAATGCTGAGGGGAAGGTTTATATATATTCAAAAAATATAATGTTTGCTTGACGGCACACCACTGGCCGCCACTTGCCCGTCGCGCCAAGACACTACATTAAATTCTTCCCGTGGCAGCGAGTCGCGCATCAGATTTTGTTTACAGTTTTCCCGCCACGACAACGAGAGACAGATCCACAAAGAGCCGAGAGAGTTTTACGTGTACTATAACAAAACAAAACATTATAAAACAAACACTGCTTTCCTTTCCCGCCTGTCTCTTCCCTTCACTTGCCGAAAAAGTGAAAATCATTAAATTCGTTTCGTTTTTGCATAAAAGTTTCCCATATATTATTTTTCCCTGCATGGCTTACTTCCTTTATTACTTTCTTCTTTTGGCTTCCAACACATGTCTTATATTTTCCTTTAAAGTCTCTTCTTGTCCATCATTTTCTTTTTTTTTAGGACGGCACATATACAAATCATGTACTTACATTTACTTTCCAATAATACAGTATACCTTTAACCTTATTTTTCCCTCTTAACGCTATTTCTTTTAGGAGAGTACAACTCCTTTTCTTGCTTTCATGTCCTTTTACCTGTAACACTCCCTATTCATACCTTTTCTTCCTTTTCCAGTGTTCTCTTCTCTACTTACTATTCCATTCTGAACCCTCTATCTTCCCCAGCACTCCTAGCTCCCTCCTTTCCTCCCTTACTTTTACCTTCTTTTTTCACCCTCGTCTTCCAGCACATTTCTTTCTTCGTATATTCCTTGGAAATTGCCTGGGCCTTATCAGACTAGCGCCCAGCCTGGGTCAGTTCAAAGCTGTTATCTACCTTCCCCGCCCTGGATTTTGCTCCCTCTTATCTGTAGCCTCGTTCCGGTAACATACGCGCCCCAGCTCACCCTCTCGCCACACCTGCGAGCTGATTACAGGTGATTGCTGGGCTCCTAATTGGATGGATTCGCGGTGTGAAGGATTTCGGAACTAGGATTTTTTTTGTTCTACTTTGTGTGTGTGTGTGTGTGTGTGTGTGTGTGTGTGTGTGTGTGTGTGTGTGTGTGTGTGTGTGTGTGTGTGTAATTCATCTCGGTCGTCTGCTGGTCACCCAGCCAATTTTCCCCATTACGGAGCGAGCTCAGAGCTCATAGACCGATCTTCGGGTAAGACTGAGACCACATCAACACACAACACACACCGGGAAAGCGAGGCCACAACCCCTCGAGTTACATCCCGTATCTATTTACTGCTAGGTGAACAGGGGCCACATTAAGAGGCTTGCCCATTTGCCTCGCCGCTTACCGGGACTTGAACCCGGCCCTCTCGATTGTGAGTCGAGCGTGCTAACCACTACACTACGCGCGCGCGCGTGTGTGTGTGTGTGTGTGTGTGTGTGTGTGTGTGTGTGTTTGTGAGGACGTAAGTTTTTTTATGTAAAAGATGAAAACCAAACAAGGGTAACAAAAACGATTTAAGAGCATGCTCACAGAGGTGATAGTCCCTGAACAAGATAAAAAAAAAAGTAAGCCAAAAGAATGAAATAGATGCATTGAAACCTCCCTTTTTGATAAGTTCAGGTAAATAAAAAGACAGAAGGAGGCAGAGAGTCCCAGAGTTTTGCAGAGAAATGGATGAATAAATCAGAATACTGGTTAATTCCTGCGTTAGAGAGATGGACAGAATAGAGGTGAGAGGGAGAAGAAAGTCTTGTGCAGTGAGACCGCGGTAGGAGGGCAGGAATACAGTTAACAAAATCAGAAAACCAATTGATATGAAAACATTTGTAGAGGGTAGCAACAGGTGCAGCAATGCGACTTATTCACTGCTGTGTTAGTTGTGCAAGGCCTGTGTGAATCATACGTACTTATTGCCCAACGTTTCATTTTGGTACATCCTTTTTTTCCTATTCTTACTGCCACGTGTTATAAACTTTCACTGTTATTGTTATCGAGAGTCGGGAAGAGTCTCAGTCTGGCGGTAGAGAGGGACGTGATACCTAAGCAGCCACAGGAGACACAAAGAGGATCAGCGTGGAGACCAATACATGTCACTGGGTAGATCAGGTGGCACTGCACGGGAGGGGTCAAGTTGCACCAACGTTCGATTCCCATCAAGGAGGTCAAGAGGTCAACTTACGGTGGGTCAGTCAACAGGGGAGGGAGTCAGGTAACGCTGAGCATCACTACTAACTTCCTAACTGGTCAAGGAAACTCTCTCTCTCTCTCTCTCTCTCTCTCTCTCTCTCTCTCTCTCTCTCTCTCTCTCTCTCTCTCTCTCTCTCTCTCTCTCTCTCTCTCTCTCTCTCTCTCTCTCTCTCTCTCTCTCTCTCTCTTGCCCTCCTTCCCCCGACCCACCCCACCCTACTCTGCCGACCCGCACAGGTAAACACCCTTTATTTGGCCACCGTCAAGTCCAGTAGCTTTGTTTACCTGTGTTTGTATAGGACAGGTGAGACGGCGTGACGGGGGACATTAAAAGAAGGCGGGGCGGCAGAGGAGGGTGGGTTGGAAGGTACGAAATCAGAACCTTTAAAAAGAAGCTAACTAGATACGTTAACATACTAAGACTTGTATTTCTTGCGTCATCGAAGGTACATACGAGTATAAGCGTTGATGATATACAGATTAATGCCGAGGTCCGTGTGTTTTGTCGTGAAACATGCTGCCTTTCTCTTGTCGCTATCAGTTGTCGATATGATTGATGCTTCGTGTGTCTTGTACTGTCAGTCAAACCCGTGAACAAAAAAACACTCGACAAGACAATCCGGCGATGTTATGGAAACGAGCAAGATGGATTAAAAAGACAGCAAAGAGAGAGAAAAAAAAAAGTAAAAATAGCACCGACTTTCGTTTTGTCGCCATAGCACAAGTTCCAACACACTCTGCAGGAATCCGCCGCCATCCTTTTAATAATTCAAGCTCAGGTACACGACAATAAACTTGTTAATTTTCCTGCTATATCATTTTCATTGGATTCACTTCTCCGTGCCTGAATTCCCTCGTTGCCTCTGTACTCACTCACTTGCTCCTTGTGCCCCTCCATCTATATATGACCTTTAAAAAAAAAAAAAATATGTAGTGCCCTAAATCATCCTTTATCACACGCGTATTTAGTCTGAAATATTTTATCCTGAGATATGCCCTTTTTCTCCTTCTCATATCTTCTATCGTGCACTGAAAGGCGGGTCAATTTCAATCAGTTATGGTGTATGAGGAGTTAATGAAGAGTATAAATGATCCTCGCATCACTAACTCTGAGATGGTCTGTCGCTGGGAAAGGTTTATAAAGGAGCTTCTTTTTATAACCCATATTATACCACAGAGAGAGAGAGAGAGAGAGAGAGAGAGAGAGAGAGAGAGAGAGAGAGAGAGAGAGAGAGAGAGAGAGAGAGAGAGTAACAAATAGCCATGGAAGAATGGGGGTTCGCTCTCACACTAAATCCTCTCAAACTGTCCCCCCATAAACCTCCCCATATGGTTTAGCACCCCATATAGTGCTGTCTCACCCCATAGCCTCCATAGCCACATTATAACCGGTATGTGGCGCTAGAAAAAAAAAGAAAAAAAGGAACGGGTGGAAGCTATCTGATCCCTTTCCTTACTTAATGTGGTGTCCAGCCCTGCTATCGGTGACGCCTCTAATTACGATCCACCGAGCTGACAATAACTCCACTTATTAACCGTGTTTATCTATTCCCGCGCTTCGCCTGTGATCTGAGGCTATACCTGCTATCGCACCCTCCGCCCGTGTGCCGTGTTATTTGCCAGTCACCTCCACGGGTTTAGTTGTTGGTATTATACTGTGATGTAGAATTTTCGCCTATGATACTCATCCAGGTGTGTTGGTTTGCATTTGATTTTGCATGAATTTTATAGTTGTATACGTTCAGGTGATAGGTCAAGTAAGGTTGCGATAGGTTAGGTTATGCCAGATTAGGTAGAATATGTTAAATTAGGTTAGGTTTGCTTGATTTAGCTTATGGTTGCTTAGTTTTTAGAAAAGATTTATACTGGTTAATATTTGAGTGTGTTATGTATTGTTAATCAATTGATATGTCAAGTTATATTACTTTAGGGTATGTGAAAGTAAAACTAAACATCATAATATTTAGGTATGTGCTAAGTGAGGTTGGGTCAGGTAAAATTTTATACTTCTTTTTACATATGGTACATGTTTTTTCGTGACCAAATGTAATTCACTGCCACTATGAAGAAACTCACTAGGTGTTGGTGTTCACCTTGTGACTCTTTTTAACCTGTAACCCTTCAGCCTGTAAGACGCACCACTTGTTTCTTCCTGCTGGCGGACCTCTATCACCGCCCCGCCTACTGCTGACCCCGCACAGGTCGCCGAACAAAGGAACAGATAAGGTCGTATGTTTGGGGCGGGAAAAAAATGGCATGAGTGTTGCTTTTTATGGACAGGTGGCCACTTGCGCCCCGCCGACACATTTATAATCCTGTACATGTATGTTAATGCTCACCTGACTCTGTGCACCTGGGATCTTGCACCGTCGTTATGAGAGATGCTTCAGGTACCTCACTGTGCGGCGCTCCTGTCTTGAGTGTGGCCTAGAAACTCACCTAGAAACTCTCCTACCTGCCCTATCTGATTTTGCTGATGCGGTCATGCTCCTTTTACAATACAAGAGCCCCGAATCTGCTTGGGTGTTAGTAACCTTAATTGCGAGCCATTACAACCTCTGGTCTCGTGTTCCTGTTCTATTTTTTTTCTTCTTTTTTTGGCCACCACACCTGTTTCCATCCTGCTCCTGTAATCTTCCTCAGCTCCACCCAAATCGTAACTCAGCAGCTGGTTAGAACACGTCTTGTCTCTCTATCTCATGAACTTCTCTCGCTACTCTCGCTTCATGATTTCTGTGCATTTCTTGATAAAACATGTGTGATGCTATTACTTTTTTGTGGTTCTGTGTTTTTTTTTCCCTTGGTCTTTCTATCTTCCTGTCTGTCTGCCTTCGTGTTTGTGTATATGCCTGCCCGTGCTTCCAGTTTTTATTTGTGTTTTAGTGTGTGTGTGTGTGTGTGTGTGTGTGTGTGTGTGTGTGTGTGTGTGTGTGTGTGTGTGTGTGTGTGTGTATGTTTGTGTTTTATCTGTCTCTCTTTCTATTTCCTTTCTACCTGTCTGTCTTGGATCTTTATTTTCTCTTGTTATCTTTCACTTTCACAGCTACACACACACACACACACACACACACACACACACACACACACACACACACACACACACACACACACACACACACACACACACACACACACACACACACACACACACACACACACACACACACACACACACACACACACACTCTCTCTCTCTCTCTCTCTCTCTCTCTCTCTCTCTCTCTCTCTCTCTCTCTCTCTCTCTCTCTCTCTCTCTCTCTCTCTCTCTCTCTCTCTCTCTCAAATTCCTGCTTGGAAGAAGAGAAGAGATGTAGGTTTAAAAGCGTATTCGAGAAACGAGTTCAGTATATCGTCTGCTACACGACAGGACGGGATCTATACGACTTTAGTTGGTGTTGTAAGGTCCCTCATACCCCTCGCCCTCCCACACTTCTCCCTACCCCTTCCATGGCCTCCCTTCCATCCCGTGCCCCGTCCTCTCCAGTGCCTCTCCTGTGGACCCCAAAGACTCTGTACATCCATGGGTCATGTGCATCCACCTCTGACCTCACTTCCTCGTTGTATACACGCCCTGCACAGGTGTACACCCGCGTGACCTCCAGTGATAACACCACCTGTGCCCACCCAACACCGCGACTTTAATTGGTCGTCAAGGTGAGGCGTATGTGAGCGATGCGTGTGAGCGGGTACTGCTGCGCGAGGCTCAGATGGGGACGGGGGACTTTCAGCGAGGGTGACGTGGCGACTCCGGTAATTCTCGCCATTCTCGCGTCCATCAGACAGGTTTTCCCCTTGGCGGGTTTTCGTGGGGAGGGCGCGAGGTCAGGCCAGCGGAGCCACATGGGATATCCAGATGTGAGGTGCTCTGCCGGCCGATGCGAAGCAGAGTGAAACAGAGCGAAACAGCACCTCGTGAATTTCCTCGTGTTTAAACGGTTCATCTCCCTCGCCCTCAATTACACGAGGAGGGAGAAATATAACGTTTTCATTCTTTTCACTCACGCGGCGGCAATACATTCTTAGCTACAATGCCGACCAGTCAGACATAATCCTTGGATAAATCATTACCTTGAATCAGCTGACCCCCTGCGGCGGCCACCTTCCCTCCTTATATAGCGCTTTTAATAAATAGATGTCCCGATGTCATTATCAAGGAAAGCGAATCATAATGCGAGGTAACAGTTGCCCCTTGATTAGACATGTCCAGATAGCGCAGCGGGGTTCACCGGGGACTAGAAAGGACAGGTAGTCATATGGGGGAGTTACTGAGAACCAGTAGAATGGTACAGAGGTGATGGAGGGACACGGCGGGCGTAGAGGCCGGGGCAAGGAGGTACCCTGGGCTAGGTCACCTCGCCGCCTTAAATGTCTGGGGAAGGAAAGTTTTTATCGAGTGATCTCCCTGACCCTCGCCTCAACTAGTCCCTGACCCGCCCTGGCTTGATGGCTTGATGACTCTTCCCACTCCCTCTCCTCCTTGCCTCACACACTCTCTCTCTCTCTCTCTCTCTCTCTCTCTCTCTCTCTCTCTCTCTCTCTCTCTCTCTCTCTCTCTCTCTCTCTCTCTCTCCTGCTTTCCTTCTCTCCATTGCGCACACGCCCTTCCTTGCCCTCCTCTCCTCCTTCTCTTCCCCCATCCTCCTCCTCCTCCTCCTCCTCCTCTCCCATTCTACCTTTGCCATACTGACCTGCCATTATTATGCGTTCATTATCTGCCCTTCTTCCATTCTCCTTTCTCCTTCCTTCCTTGCTTTCACATCACCCAAGTCGCTGCCTCACTTTTGCTCTCCTGCCCTGCCCTTCACTATTCTCTCGACCAGGAAAGTAGGAAAGGAATTCAGCTAAAGTAAAATACATTTCTTTTATACTGGTACTACTATTGCTGCTCCTACGGCCACTATTACTTTAGCTACTTTTACTGCTGGTTTTGATGTTTCTGCTATTTCTACTACTACTGCCACTGCTACTACTACTACTACTACTACTAATACCACCACTAGCACTACCACCACTACATAACTTCCCTCCCAAATGAGAAAAAATAAATATATATTTGTCCCCCAGAATTACATGACAGTCTCTCCCCGTGTGGCTGCTCATCCCTTTAACAGTCACCATAGAAGTCACGAATTTTTACCCACACTTATTTTTCTACCCGAGGCTCTCCCTTTATCTCGGTCCCTCCCCGCCTGTTTTTTTGCGACTCACCGATTAGCGTCTGTGGCTCGGGTGTGAAGGGAAGATTAGCGAGTCACGATGGGGAATGGTGTCGCTGGCGCCTTAACGTGACGGGTGCCTCAAAGGATGTGCAAGTGAAGATTTAGGTTGGTGGTGTTAGGTTGGTTGGTGTGGGTCTATATCCTCTGTTATTTTCTCCTGTGTGTGTTTGTGTGTGTTTTTATGGGTATGTGTGTCAAGAGTGTCCCTCCTCCTCCTTTTTTTTTTTCTTTAGGGAGGTTCTTGTTGTCGTAGTGTATTTTGGAAGTGGAATGTTGTTATATAGTTTTTTTTTTTCTTTTGTGTTGGGACAGGGTTGGGAGAAGTGGTAGTATTTGGGGTTATATTTTGTTGCTTTTTTCCTCTTCTCATTTGCTTTGCCCTGTAATTTTGTGTTTTCTTGTCCTGTCTTTTACTTTTCTTATGCGTGTTTTGTGGTCTTGCATTGTTTGGTTATCGTTTTCTTTCCTTTGACTTTATTTATACTTGTTTTGTTTCTGCTTATTTTTATTCTCTCTCTCTCTCTCTCTCTCTCTCTCTCTCTCTCTCTCTCTCTCTCTCTCTCTCTCTCTCTCTCTCTCTCTCTCTCTCTCACACACACACACACACACACACACACACACACACACACACACACACACACACACACACACACACACACACAGACACACACACACCTCACTGCATACTTTTCTTCCCATCTATTTAATTTCCCTTCCCATATTTTCGATCTCATACCTTTCCTCCCTCCTTTACTTCGTCACCCCTTCCTTGGCTCCTGCTCTCTCTCTTTCTCCGTTTCTCTTCACCTTCTCTCCCTTCTTACACAAGCGTCGTGTCTGCTGGATAAGAGAACCTGTTTGAATCCTATAAATGTATCGGCCAGAAAAATTATCGTTTGGGCAGGTGAATTTTCAGAGTGAGAGAGGTAAATATGTATATTTCTCTTACTTCATATCTGTTCCATGTATGTGTTAATAGTAACGTCTGGTGATGCCTACAAGTTGGTGATTTATGTGCAGTGTGAATGTTTTTATCTACTCTTTTCTCTTTTGGGTCGAATACACGTGTTCTGGTGCGGGCACTTTATATCCAATTTTCTGTTATGGATGGATATAATTTTTGGCGATGTCTCTTGTCTTGATAAGGAAACAGACTTTTTGTGGGTTTTTTTCTTCTGTACGTACGAGTACGTACGTGTACTCTTTAGTTAGTTACATATCGTTTGTCATTCTCCTCAAAAATCCTTTCTTTTATTTGGCTATTATATTTTTTCGCTTCGCTTCACCACCGCTGTCTCGCATGGAAGAATAAAATGTACAAACATCTTTTGAAACGTGTCAGCATCCCTGCTAACATACAGTATTATGATTATGACTTTTTTCACGTCATGCAATTCTTGTTAACATTTCAAAGCTGCAAGGAAAGAAAGAGAAGAAAGAAAAAAAATACTTGGCCGGTGCAGAGATCCCGTATACCTAGCGACGCGAGATCTTATGATGATGGCTTTCCGTTCTCCTGAGTTCACCTGAGGAGAGGGCCATCAGGTGGGTGCGCATCTCTCGTAACACAGCGAGAGGCTCAGTTATCGCATCGTCAGGGGGTAGTGGCTTGGCGTCGTGTTAAGAGACCGTCACGTTCTGTTGGTTTATGCCGCCAGGAAGTCACCAGGAAGCTAAGATCACTAAAAACTACCTCATCAGGAGAGGCATCACACATTCCCACGGGGGAGACATCAGCGAAATGACTGACTTATCACAGTGAAAGATTTTTTTCTGATGTGTTTTTATTTTGTCCCTCGGCCAGTAAAGATAAAGCGAGGAATCCCAACCCTCTCAGGTATTTGGTGATAAGACCAATCTCCTGAGAGCGTGTTGAAGAGGCGACCTTTTCACTGCGACCATATAGAGGTTGCAATATGAGTCCTGTTACTTTACTCTGGCAATTTTGATCACAGTGAAATCGTGAGGTGAAATGTGGATTAAGGGGCCCACACACACACACACACACACACACACACACACACACACACACACACACACACACACACACACACACACACACACACACACACACACACACACACACACACACACACACACACACACACACCAGTAGCGTGACAAGTACCTGGATTGTTTGTTCAGGACCTGGCCAGAGTGAGGCGGCGTCCTGAAGGTCCACTAGTTATTAGCAGCTGCAGGGAAAGGCACAGATGTCGGTAACCAGATAGCAAAAAAGCGTGGAAAATATGAGAAAAGTAAAAGAAAGAAATAACTGAATAGATTGATAGAGTTAACACAGTGAAGTGAGTCATTGATACATTTTTTTTTAGAAAGGCGTTTGTAAAAGATAAGGGTTGGATGGAATATAAAAGACAAGGAAGTAGTACAGCGTTAATACATTTTTGAAAAGAAAAGAAATGGGAAGCACAAGAAAGATAATTAAATGATGCGTAATAGAGGAAAAGAAAAAGGAAAAGAAATAAGAGACAGAAGAATCCCTAAAATGAAGAAATTAAGTGAAAAAAAATATAAATTGAATGAAAACGATGAATAGATGATCAAAGATGAATAAAGAATACATTATACAAAGTGCAGAGGTGAAAAGTGTTTCCCCCTTTCATGTAGTAAATAAGGGAAGCTATGAAATAAGATAATGATGTCAAATGAAGTGAATGTATGTTGGATACTTTGCGAAATAAGAAAATAAATGAGAAAGAAAAACAAAGAAAACATATGTCGGTATTACAAGACTTAACTAGGCAATTTGTTTTATTTATACATTATTTTTTTACACTTTTCTAATTCGTATTTATTTTTCTAAGGGTGGGCATATCCTCCTTCACACAGAAATAAGCAGAGAGAGAGAGAGAGAGAGAGAGAGAGAGAGAGAGAGAGAGAGAGAGAGAGAGAGAGAGAGAGAGAGAGAGAAGAAGGCAGTCAGAAGTAGGGAATAAGGTGAAGGTGTGATGTAAAGGCAGTCTCTCACCTGTCCGGCCCGCCACCAGGTAGAGCAACAACCTGTAACTGGCCGCCTCACTCTCTGGGAAACACTGTAAACACACCCAGGTTTACTTTGACGCGTCCCACCGGTGCTCCGTCCTTCCCAGGTGGACTTGAATGGACGAGTAAACTACCCTTTATTTGTCCTTTGGTCCGGGGAGGTTTGTAGAAAGGAGGTGGCCATGGCGAGAATACTAATCATTGTTGACCAGATGGACCGATGCAGGATGACTGGTGATAGGGTGACTCCAGCCATACATTGCCATCTAATTGGATCTCTTTTACTCTCTCTCTCTCTCTCTCTCTCTCTCTCTCTCTCTCTCTCTCTCTCTCTCTCTCTCTCTCTCTCTCTCTTGAAGCACTGTTTAACTTTTACAGATTTTCAAGTTTTAGTTGTAATTTCCATCGTAGTCATACTTTCTATAATATTGATAAGGTGAAAGGATCGTGAAAGATTCTAAAGATTGAATCTTGACATCTGTAGGATTATTAACATGTTAAAATAAAACATTAAGATTTAGCCTTTATGATAGTTATGTATAGAAAAAATACTACCTAATTACAAAACAAACTTATTAACAAGATACGATGATCCTGTGGCCAGACTACCTCTCTCTTATCCTTTCTTATCTTTTTACTTATTTAGCATCCCATAAGAGGAAGGTTAGTATTTAAGAAGGCATACATATAATTCAAGATGCTACTAAGATAAACTCTGGTACTATATCAGAATAATTTCACCATTCTTTAGTTAAACTTTCTTTATTTATGTTTCATTCGTGGTTAACCAAAGATCATTAACTCTCTCTCTCTCTCTCTCTCTCTCTCTCTCTCTCTCTCTCTCTCTCTCTCTCTCTCTCTCTCTCTCTCTCTCTCTCTCTCTCTCTCTCTCTCTCTCTCTCTCTCTCTCTCTCTCTCTCTCTCTCTCTCTCTCTCTCTCTCTCTCTCTCTCTCTCTCTCTCTTTCTCTCTCTCTTTCTCTCTCTCTCTCTCTCAATTCACATCCAAAGTCCCATATAAGCCAACCACAACACCTGTATAGCATCCTTCCCCCACCTTCCCGTCTCCACAAATGGCGCGGCAGGACTCGAGACACACACATGAATCACCTCCTTAGTAACTCTCGCTTCCAGTAGCTCGCCGTTTTCTCTATTTGGCACATTACCCCGCGAATATGGATATCAGGATAATTAAAAAACCATGACATGAGCGACTAGTAAATATCATGCACCTGGTTTGGCCCGAGTGTTGTGTTGCCGCGTCAGTCACACCTCACCTTTAGTCGATCGTATCATAGAACAAGTTTGAGGTGTGTTTGGAGTTCGGCCACGCTCGCCTTCCCATTACCTGAGCGAGCGGTGCTGATTATGTGCATCTTTTCCTCGGCCGGGTAAAGTTGCGAGGGGAAAGGAGGTAATATATGGAGAAGGGAAGGAAAGAGGAGTAGGAAAACGTGACCCAAGCTCAGTGGAGAAAAGGTGGTGGCAAGAAAAAAAAAGTGGTTTCAGGTTACGTTTCTTTCCAGATTCACCTTTTCGTGTTACGAGTATACTTGTACATGTACCTGAGTGTGTGTGTGTGTGTGTGTGTGTGTGTGTGTGTGTGTGTGTGTGTGTGTGTGTGTGTGTGTGTGTGTGTTTGTCAGAGTGGGTGCCTGTGTGTGCCTACGTGCAGTTTGGCTTGCATGTTTCCTCACCAAGCGAGAACATAATTAGCCGCACAATCTCTCAGATCTTGGCACCGCCTCATCTAAATTCAGAGAGGTTCAATATTGATACTTAAGTATATTCAAGTCACACCACCTTCGCACCTAAAGCTTTCGTCAAGAGAACCGCAACTCCTATAACTTCATTTACACACCTCTCATTGGAACTGCCTAGGCTGTTCCTCACCCCGCACCTGAGTGGCGTCAATTATACTTTTTTACTTGAATTTATCTAAGTAATTCTAAGCGTGGAGCGTCTTATCTACATGTCACAACCAAGGCGGATCCAACCAGCCTCACACTCGCTGGCTCGCTACTACAACGCACTTAAAGGAAGAAGAGACGTAGGAGGCGGAGAAAGAGAGGAAGAGAGAGGAACGAGTGGAAGCTACACCCCCAGGCTAGACATTAAGTAATCAGTGGTTCATTTAATAGTGTAATCATAAAAATGTTCGATAACCGTGTGTAGTGAGGCTCGAGGGTGACAGGGAGGTGTCTGGTGAAGGAGAGAGGCCTTTGTGCTATAGACATACTGGCGGCCATGGATAATGTTCTTAATGATTATCCACCCTCTGGCGTCATCACAGCTTTCACAATTACTGTATGTCGTCAGTGTTACTTTTATTTTGTACTTTCTATCTGCTGCTATCGGTTTTCATCATTGCGACTACCGGTGTCTCATGTTATTTTGTATAGAGTTTGGTTTCTATTAATACTGTCATCGTTTTTTTGGTGTTTGTTTTTCTTGTTCATCTTATTTTTTTCTTGTTTTTGTTCTCTGCTCTTAATCTAGCTCTTCTTTTTCTACTACTGCTACTGGTATTGCTACTACTACTACTACTACTACTACTACTACTACTACTACTACTACTACTACTACTACTACTACTACTACTACTACTACTACTACTACTACCCATTCACCCACCTACCCACTAACACTTTCTACAATTACAACCACTATCACCACCACCGCCACCCTTACCACTACCGCTCCAGTATTTACATCACACATTTTTAACAGTACATTCCATTGTGTTTGTTTGTCTTAATGGTTCGTGTATCCAGTTAGTTTCTTTCGTCACGTTTATCCTCTCGTTTCTCTTTTTGGGTCTCGCTTTGACTCGCTCCCCGCGCCGCTGTTCAAGAGGCAGATTACCTTTCGCCTCACCCCCGCTGCGAGGCTGCCGCTGGAGATAAGACACTTGCCTTTACTGAGGCGTCCTGTATAATGACCGCAATTTTCTCCGTGCGTGCACCACAACTTCTCATTTCTAAATCGAGCCTCGTGATTGATTACTGCGAGTGTTGCGAATCATTTCATGTTTCTAAATCCCTTTCCTGTGATTAGCTGTTTCGTTCTGTGCTGGATTTTCAAGTAGTGCCATTCCTGTCTCCCGCCGCGATAGGGTAGTCTCTAATCTACGCGGTGCTCTGCGGGAAAGGAAATTGATGTACGCACGTATATTTGATTTCACCATCATAAAAATCAAATTCCACATATTTCATTTTCACTCCTATGGTAGTAAAATGTCGAAAGGATAAACTGTGAATTACCCAATAGTAATCGGATGATGAATAATAGTCTTTTCTCTCGTGTTCCTTGTTTGTAAGGTTTCATTATGTGTCCCACCTCAAAATGATAAGTCTCTAATTTATGCGATGCTCTCAATGAAATCAAATTAAAGTACATACATCTAAAGACTAATACTTTTGCAGTATTAAACTCTCTCTCTCTCTCTCTCTCTCTCTCTCTCTCTCTCTCTCTCTCTCTCTCTCTCTCTCTCTCTCTCTCTCTCTCTCTCTCTCTCTCTCTCTCTCTCTCTCTCTCTTTCGTGCTCCTCTCTAACGAGTCTCATCCAAGAAAGAGAAAGCCTTAAGTGACTCGCTCCAGCTTCCTTGGTCTCATCTTTCTAGGGTGGGATAGGCGGTTCACGCCACATTCACAGCCTCGTTGCGGTGACGTTTGTAGTGTAACTGAGCCTCGGCAGGCAAGTGATCGCCCGCCGCCTTCTCTCCTACTGCCAGTTTCAGCCCACAGGTGCGAACAAAATGGTTACAAGGCAAGGGGAGAAGAGGGTAATGTCGTGGGCATTTCTCCTCCACAAATGGTATGTCTATGTATGGGAAACGAATGGGAATGCTCTCTCTCTCTCTCTCTCTCTCTCTCTCTCTCTCTCTCTCTCTCTCTCTCTCTCTCTCTCTCTCTCTCTCGTTACTTTCATCTCTGGAAAATTTATAAGGAGCAATGAGTGCACAGTGGTAAATATACAACAAATTACGTCAGAAAATACACTAAAAAGTGAAGCAGTGATGGACAGAGCTGGCTTAGTCTGGCCTCTGGGGGTTGGATGTTGTACTGACCTGGCTGTTCCTGGCGTTACAAGGTTCAAACTAATCTTTGCTCCACTATCACAGCGATGTTGTGGCAAACCGTAGGTTATAAAGATTTGATAAGTTTAATAAGTTTAATGATATGTCTTTTTTTTTTATCTTGAATAACTTTTTAAAACAGCAATACATTCAGAGTAGTAATTTCAGCACTTCTTGTATGATAACATGCGCATATGAAAATCCAGGAGAACTGTCTTTCACTATCTCTAGAGTAGGAAAAATTGCAGTGCATTTATAATTCCAAAAGAAAAAAAAAAACACCCGTGATAAACTTCAGTGCATTCCCAAGTCATCGAGAGAGATGAGTAGCACAGGGAGGAAAGAGTAGAGAATAGAGTGTGAAGCATCCGCTGACGAGCCACCCTCGACGCTAATCACAAGTCAGTGGCTGGACGCCTGAGTGGAACATAGTAGGAAAGTCCCTGTGGTTGTGTAGGAAAGGATTTTTTTTATGGCTTGCTTTTTTAATACTAACTGTGACGCAGAACAAAACACGCGATACATGGGCAAGCAGCACGACCTCATGCAGCAGGTACTTAAGCCCTGATGGTGGACATTAGTTTCGCGGGAGGTTTAGATGCCATTATTGTAGTTAAGACAGAGACTTGCTTAACCCCGGTCACCGTCAGTCAGAGTAGAGGAGGACGCGTGCACATACAAACACCAACCAACGCACGCTTGCTTCTCACGTACACGCACACCACGTACAGAGACATGGTATTCATAAACATTACCCACCCACACACACACACACACACACACACACACACACACACACACACACACACACACACACACACACACACACTGACTCCTTTGCTCATATCCAGGTGGTGGTGATGAGTATCTGGCTTGAGTCACACCTTCACGCAGCATCTGTTCGAGTTAATATCACCATCCCGTTTTCTCTGGAGCAAGGCGTCTGGCCGGGTCCCGCACCGCGCCAGATAACGCCACGCACACCGGAGGCACGGGGTTGAACTGCCAAATAAGTCACCCAGTTTCCTCAAGATACCATCACCTAATTTAGCAAGGTGTTATTCGCGGGTGAAGGTGGCATTTATCCTCTTTCGTGTCGCTGTGTGTGCATGTGTGTATATGAGTGCGTGTGTGTGTGTGTGTGTGTGTGTGTGTGTGTGTGTGTGTGTGTGTGTGTGTGTGAGAGAGAGAGAGAGAGAGAGAGAGAGAGAGAGAGAGAGAGAGAGAGAGAGACGTACCCTATTATACAATATTTATGATTGCTAGTACGTATGTTTTTTTTCCCTTCATACCCGCATGTATATTACTGAGGGATAAAAAAAAAGTTTATATACATGTCAGCATATTTGTGGGTATATACTTTGGCAAGAATTCATATGCTTTTTTTTTACCGGACACACGCCAGTCATCTCAGGTGAACGTGCAGGTGTGTTCGGCAGTTTTTGTCCGTAGGTGTCCATGTCTGTAGGTGAGGAAAGGGGGCGTGACCGAGACTGAACCTGCCCCATCAATACGGAGGTGGGGAAGAGGGAGAGAGGGAGAGGGAGGGGAGAGAAATGCTTATAGGTACCTCGCTGCTTTATCTTTACGGCAAAGATAAGGTGATGCGGGTCAGGCAGGTGAGGAGAGGTGGGCCGCCAGGTGAAAGTCAGCTTCATTTGCTCAGCGGGTCAGGGAGGTTGCCCAGTTTGAGGCGGACAAGAGAGAAGGGGGAGGTGACGGGCTGGAGAGATTCGGCTTGTTTGTCTTATATTTATGGCCTGCCTAATCTCCATTGGGTAAGAGTACTATACGCATTGTTCCTCATTAGTCGCTGACGGATGCCGGTTCCTTCTTTGTTTGTCGACGCGCGTGACTGTGTTGTGTTGATCTGTGTTGGGTGGTGTTGGCTGACGAGCGGGCGGTGTGCTGATATGCTCGGCGGTAGCTTGACACAAAAGGGACCAATAAAACTAAGGATGGAACAGAAACACCTAAATCCTTGCCTTAAAAAAAAGTTAAGCACATACGGATCGCTCTCATTCCAAAGGTGAATTTACGGGTATCACCACTTAGCTTATCCTCAAATCTTCAATGACGCGGTGATAGCGAGCGGCGGTGGCGTAAAAAGATTATCGCATATCCTTGCCTTGCATCACGGGTCGCTTTTACCCTAAAGAGTGGCGGACACGTGGGTGGTCGTTGTAGCGGTGGTCCCCTCGAATCCAGATCAATGTAGAACTACGCCACGGACGACAATCGCGGCTCAGAGACCTGCTGTCGCCACCGTCCCCTACTGATAAGAGAACACGCAGCGACCCTTGAAGAATCGAAGTCAGTCCTCGCGAGAACTAATGGGGGATTACTGTCTATTCCTTAGCCTTAGAGGAGAGTAATGAACGAAGCCTGACAGTGGCTGTTAATGGGACGAAGAGTCTGGAACAAAACCCATTTTTTTTCTTTTACATTTTTTGTTGTTGTTTTTCGAGCAATTATTATTTAGATATAAAATGCACGGGTTTCAGTAGTTCTGTAGCGATGAATTATGGTGAACGGCGGCGCTGCATATTAAGATTTCTGGCTGCCTTGATGGGGGATAAATACTGAAAATGATTAAGTTATGCAAATTACAGTGTGGAGGCCGTGGATTTAGGTAATGGTTTACGAGGGACACGTGGTTGTTAAGGTGTGTACAACGCGGTGCTCAGGTGCGGAATTCATCTTACATATCACTCACCTGTCTGCGTCGCCGCTTGCGTAAGGTGGCTACGAAGCGACGCCAAATCTATAATCAAACACCATCCGTCTCCCCCAGCCGCTCATTTGGGGTCGCTGGCGCATCCTGCCGAACACCTGGAGGTTTTGAGGGGGACGCCGCACCTGTCACACTCAGATGAGAAAAGCGGCAAGACATTGTATCTTAGCAACCATTACTTCTAACGCCGTCATTACCGATACCTTCGCTACCGCCTGCACAACGGATAGGACACTTTGCTGATCTTACACCCTTCTACCCACTTACACTCTTCGTTCATTCATTTTATTCTCTCTCTCTCTCTCTCTCTCTCTCTCTCTCTCTCTCTCTCTCTCTCTCTCTCTCTCTCTCTCTCTCTCTCTCTCTCTCTCTCTCGCTGCCTCATTTTATCCATCGCCTGTTTTTTCTCGTGCTGTAAACGTTTCAGTTCATACTTGTTCTTTCTCTCTTACTCATTTCTATCATTATTCCTACTATTTTTTGTTTATTTAAAAATTTCACATACAGAGAAAGCATCATTACATTTAAGAAAGAAGCTGTATTCCTAAGCTGTCCAGTTTCGTTTATCTAAAAGTCTCTGCCAGCTGAAAGTGTCGGAATGCTAAAGACATCCTGTGTTCCCAGACGGTCACCCATCCAATCAAGTACTGAGCCGACCCAACGTGATTTAATTTTGCTGATCGAACAGAAAGCGGTGGTCGTGGTGTGGTCGTTGGCAGATATCTGTGTAATATTATTCATCTCTTTCTTTTTTCCTTTTCTTGATCCGTTTTTTTTTTTTTTTTTTTTTTTTATAATAATCCTTCTTCCTTCTCCCGGTATTTTTTTTATCCATCCTTTCTTTATCTCCTTCTTAGTTTCTTTATTCCATACATTTCCTTGCTCCTTGTCTTGTTTTGTCATTCTATCCATTTCTCTCCTTTTTCTCTCTTTCTGCCTGTACTAATGCACCTCTCATTTCTATAGACTTTCTCATTTCATTCACCTGCCTACTTTTACTCCTCCCGTCTCTTCCTTTCTCCACCCATTTTTCTTGCTTCGCTTTACCATTACTGTTCCGTGCACCTCGTCTATTCCTTTTTTTTTTTTTCTTTTAACCTTTCACTCCTCTTGTATTCCCTTTTTTTTCCTTTATTCCATTTCCTATTTCCTTCACTTACCTTCATAGCTTCACACCTTTAGCCTTCCATTCTCCTTGTTCTTCTTCTTTCAAGTCGTCACATTTCACTCTCCCTCTCCTCGTCCATTCCTCTCCTTTTAATTTTTCATTTCTTCCATGTGTGCGGTACCTTCTCGTTTCTCGCTATTATTCTGTTTCGTTTATTTTTTCTCCTTGTTCCATTCACACCTTTTGATCTTCACTTCTATCCGCTTCCCTCTTTCCTGTCTTTCCTCCTTCATCTGTCCCCTTTATTTCAATAGTTTATTACTCTTATATGTGGGTAATTCTTTTTCATTTCTGTGGAATTTCATCTCTCTTTTCCTTTCACATTATGTTCCTGTTCTTTTTCTGTTCACTTTTCTTCTTATATTTTCTTCCACTCAGTTGTCATTTTTCAATTTTTCTCTTTTTAATCTTTCTCTACTCTTCGTAATCTTTTAGTATTTTGTTTTCCATCCTTGCTCTTCTCCATTCACTTTCTGTCTCAGTATCTGTCGCCACTTACTTTTTTCCCCCTTTTTCCCTTAACCTTCTTTTTTCACCCTTTTTCTTCCCATTTGGGTGTTAATTTTATGTACTGATTTCCTTTTCTATCTCTTCTTGTTAATCCCTTTCCCTCCTTCTCTAGCCTTACTTTCAATTCATCCTCCTCTTTCTATATTGATATTCCTTTTATTTCCTTTTTTTTTGTCCATCTCCAATTTTCTTTATTTCTTTTTTCCCAAAAGTATCATCATTTACTTTTCTTCCACTTCTTCTTTCTCTTGCTTCTCAATTTTCTGCTTTTCGACGTGTCCTATTTCGTTTTCTTTATTTACTTTTCCGTCCCTTCCTTTCACTTCCTGTTCTCAAACTTATTACGAATCACTTTTCCTTCCTCCTCCTCTTTCTCAGGCGTCACTTTCCACTTCTTTGTATCGCCGGCGGGACAGTCACAGGTGCTAGATACGTAGAGAGTCACACCTGGCCTTGCACTCTCATCTCCACCTGCATTGTAAGAGTATCTTCCTGAAGCATCTCACTCCCCCAGACATGATCAGCAGCACTATTGTTGCCTTAACCCAAACACATAAACACCTCACCACCACCGCCACAATCACGGTGACCACTATCATTAAATATCTCAACGATCATCTTCGCTCCTCTACAATTACCACCACCACCGCAACCACAATTGCACCGCAGACTACAAAAAGAAACACCAACAGTATCACCAACACCAATACTTCTACCTCCACCACAACCACTCTACTACTACTACTACTACTACTACTACTACTACTACTACTACTACTACTACTACTACTACTACTACTACTACTACTACTACTACCACCACAACTATTGCACCACAGACAACTGAAGCCAGAGCAGTAGATATCACCAACGCCAATACTACTAGTGACATCACTGCTCATGTTACCAATACCAGCGCTACCAATACTACTACTAGCACCAATGATACTACTGCTACCACCGCCATCATTACTATTACTGGCAGCAATATTACCATCACCTTCACACACACACACACAGAGAAAGAGAGGGGAGGGGGAAGATTGGAGGGGTAGTGGCAGCGAGAGAGGCCTTTCAGTGACCCTCCCTCACCTCTCGCCCTGCTGTGACCCCTCCTTCACAACCTCCGGGGTGAAGACGTGCCTAGGGGACAGAAAATAAATACAAGTAAATGTTTGGATCACGAATCGTATTGCTAATTACATCGAGTGAATTTACGACACTAGTAGAAAAAAAAAAACGAAATAAACCGCAATTAAACGCTAAACATGAAGTCATTTAGGAATACAATATTTAAAAACAATATGCTCCTGGTGTGACTTCTTTATTTCAAGACTCGGACCTAAATGGAACCGCAGAAGATGTAAACTTTAGGGGAAGAAAAAAATTACTTCCTAGTGTAACATCGCGGCAGGGTGATGGATGAGCGAGGCGCGTGGAGCCGATGGATGCAGGGGCTTTGACGGAGACGGATGGCGGTGCGGGGTGGGCTTATGGGCGGGGCAGCGCGGCGTGGATGACAAGAAAGAGCGAATGCCATGGAAAAAAAAAAAGCAGACGGAAAATGCTAAGAAGGTACACGGCTGCCCTGGCAGGGGTAGTATAACACGGACTGTATCTCTCCTATCTCTCCCATCCAGCGGCCTTACTGACTTCCAGACTATAGTACCGGAGAAAAAAATGTAGCAGACAGGTGCGAGAAAACTTAAGTCACGTTGCTCGCCCCTGGCCCCGAACATTCCAGGGCTCCATAAAGAAGACGGAGAGGCTGTGTTATAATGCCGAGGCGCCGCCAATACTGTCCACCAGACTCTTCCGTACGTCAGACGCTAATTCCTACACACCTGACACGTACTATTAATTTCCCCTTATATAGACGCTTGTACCTGAAACTAAGACGCTTCACACGTAGCTGGGATTGCCTGTAATTAGTAGTAGTAGGAGGAGGAGGAGGACCAGTGGTAAGGTATCCTCCTCCGAATGTTTATTGCCAATACAATTATCTGTGTAAGTAGAGCAGAGGGCGTAAAAGCTTGACATCTTCTTTACGGTTACTCAGCTTCTCGTCCAGAATGTTGACGTTGGCAAAGTGGTCACTGTTTTTTATGTTTTTTTTTTTTTATACTGTTTTTATTCTTTTCTTCCTTTGTTCTTTTTCTTTTTGTTTTCTTCAATCTTTAGTGTTTTGTCTCTTTTCTTTCTTACTTTCTTCCTTCCTTTCTTTCTTTCTTTCTTTCTTTCTTTCTTTCTTTCTTTCTTTCTTTTCTATCTATCTTTCTTCTTTCTTTCACACACACACACACACACACACACACACACACACACACACACACACACACACACACACACACACACACACACACACACACACACACACACACACACACAATGGACGCACTCATCGCCACATTTTGGAGGCATTTTCTAACTCGTTTCTCCTGGCTCGTTGGATTGGGAGGCGGAAATGACAGTGACAAAGAACCAGGGAAAGGTCGAAAGGTCACAGGAGGAGTATTGGTCGTGAACTGAGCAAGACAATGGAGGAAGAGGTATTAGAAAAAAAAAGAAAAAGGAAGAGAAATGAAAAAAAAACAATAAAAGGAAATCGAGAAAGGACTATAGTAAGGAACTACATGAAGAAAAAAAAAAACATAGGAAAGGGAAGAGAATGGATCAAAGGAATAGAAAGTAAGAAATTAGAGAAAGTAACGTAAAAAAAAGAAAAGAAAAGGGAAAAAAAAACATGCAAAACGAAGGAAAAGTTGGAAGGAACTATGTGATCAGAGGCAGATAGTGCACTAGAAATAAGGCAATGTTGACTGGTGAATGAGAGGCACGAAAGATCAAATGACTCTGCTGGACGAGGTACGAGAGCGTGTCCAAATAGCACCATGTTGATCTGCAGGTTACAAGGTCCATCCCGGCACAGTGTAAGATATTTCACTGCTTCTGGTGTTTTCTTCCTATCTAGTTTTAGGGAGATTAAACAAAATTTCTGGTCAGCACAGTAGTCAAGTTGCTGCTTGACTTTATGAGCTGTAGTGAAGAAAATAAACTAATTGGCTACATTTTTGTGTGTTGACGTGATTCACAAACAAAATCCTTTATTTTTTTTTTTACAAGTAAAAGGTTATGTTAATATTTCACAGCTGAAACTATAATGTTCTTACTGTATTACATGACTTGAAGTAAGTTATAGACATAAATCTCTTCAAACAACTGCCCAAGAGAGATCCCAAGCACCTTGTCGCTCCCCGGTGCCTCGGAGCTGTCAAGGCGAGTGGTGGGTGCCAATTTCAGCCCTGTTTTTTTTTTTTTTTTTTTTTTTTAAGGAAGACTGGTGGGTTAGAGGAGAGAATAGAGCACGACGCTGGGGGAATAAATTGCCTGATTCTGGTTCGCTGGCGTCACCTAGTGCTGAGCTACATGTCACTAGGCAAGAAGTGTATTGCAAAGTTTACCCTTCTATGGGACTCGCCATGACTTCTTCTTAATCAATAAGCATGATTTACAAGTTAGTGTGCGTGTCAAAATAGAAGTACTCTTGTAACGCCTATCGTAATTTTCGTGTCTTTATATTGTCACATCGAACAAAATATGCTAACTAAATTACATGTCTCGATGAAGCAAGTTATCACCTGTGAACTGTGCTTAGGTTCTTGCCTTCACGGTGATTTTATATACTAGTGAGATCGAGAGAAGGGAAAAAATCCAAGCTAGTTACCACTTCAGGACATGTAAATGTGATAATTCTATGTGGTTGCCTTGGGTTGGCTAATGTTTTACTCAGAGCGCCAGAGGCTACTTGTCCATGCGCGGAAATCGTAGGCTGGGCACTGAAACGCCACTGTGGCCTCACTGCGCGGGGTCAGACGGCCTGCGGTGACCGAACACCTGCACCGCGCGTTACCCAAGACACTGGCAGGCTGAGGGAGAAGCCGCTGTTTAGCATTCCGACTCGGATTGACCAACGCCATTTTAGTCAAGCACGGACACAAAGCCTTGGCGCAGAGAAAGCAAGCAGGCAGGCAAGTATACATTCTCCATTTGTTTTCCTGTGAGGCTCATGGATAGCTGGCATTAGATTGTCTTACACTCTTCCTGGTGAGACGCGAAAACTTTCAAGAGAACGGAAATGCGGCGCGTTTGCTCATTCATGTTTCTTTATTGCATAATTTAAGTCGATGTATGTAAAGAGATTCATTGTCGTTCTTGGCATCTTTCTTGGGTAGGTTTATTCTTGGCGTCTTAAGAGAAAATATTTACGCGACATACACGTTTTCGCTCCTTCCTGCACGTACATGCCGGCACGTAGCGCCGAGGAGACGTGTGCTGCATGTGGTCGTAATTTTCGTATTATAAGTAGTGATGCAAGAGTCAAGTAGGTAATTGATATGGTATTGGTGCCTGGCAGGCTATCAGCACTAACGGTGATGTGTGACAAAGTGCATGCCATCCGTTCATGAGGCGCTCTGGGACACTCAGGGGTGACCTGGGCCGCGGCAGCTCATCGTTATTGCGAGCGGGCTCCTCGTGCGGTGAAGACATCACGATAAATAACTGCCCATCCTTGTCGCTGATGTGAGGTGGCATCATTGATGTGTAGCTGAGCAGTGTGCTGACGCGACAGCACAGCGGATCGACGCTGCAGCGGTGCACTGACCGCCGGGCGAGTAACAAAGACTGTCAAGAACTGCCGGCAGAGACAACGGCAATCTTTATAAGCGTCCTTTTTTTTTTTTAAATCCGCGGCACGAGTTACCTTATATGGCTGAGGCTGCAGGACGAGATCCAGTAGAAATATCTTGACTATCTGTGTGCCTAATGGATGTGCGCAAAAATATATAAATGGTAAAATAAAAAAAAAATATTTTAATAGCGTCGTGTTCCGGTTAAATTCTGATCGAAAAAAAAGAAAACCATTAAAGAGTGTGCGTTTCTGTCCTTATAGGGAGCCACTCAATGGACTGACGCTACTACCGCCGCTGCGCCTCCCGGGAAAGGTTGTCTGGCCAGTAATGTTTGCAGAAAGTAATGATAACCCTGAGTGTGTCAGGCGCTGCGGCACAACCACTTGCCTTCCTAATGTAACTGAACCTACGTCCGGGTCAGAGGGAAAGGAAAAAAAAAAGAAACTACCGTACCAGTAAACAAAAGACAACTTCCCTGATAAAGACAAGGAGACGGTCTGTTATCGGTGTATGAAATATGACGCCTGGAAATGACAAGCAAAAGCTGCGCCGAGCAACATTGTGATTTGAGGCTTCACTAAATACTGGACTCGGTAAGTTACGAGATAATACAATGACCTGAAGTTTGGTGTCTTTACTTGAGGCTGAAGATTGGAAATTTATAAACAGGTAATTGTATGCTCTTGAAAACATGAATGGCACAAATACTGGTGGTTTGCTGTTGTTGCTGCTTTTGCTGCTATGTCTCCAGAGTCCACCTTTCTTTTGTTGGATGCCTTTTGTAGAGCGCAATAAGCTGCCCATTACTGACTTCAAGATTTCTTTTTTGTTCCAGACACGGTAAGCCTTGCCATGTTGTGATGCCCGAAACTAATCATGCGTTAATCTACAAGCTCCCCGTATGTCTGGGCTAAATGCCTCCCCGGGAGGTCCCCACGAGATCACAGGAATATTCCCGGTTTCTTTCTATTGCTAAAGTCTGATCGCTATCGCAGGCTGCCTGTTGACCCGAGAAAATATACGAGCGTCAGAGATAATGTCACCCGTTCTGAAATATCATCATCGTTAAAGAGCTTTACTTGTCCCAGCGGCCACCCTGCCACCGCATCCCGCCGCCGAGTGCTCAGAGGCGCTATAACCCCGCGTGGCGTCCTCGTGCTGACCAGTTCTAGCTAGGGAGCGAGGCAGGACGTAGCGCTTCCTTTAACTTTCACTCCAGTGGTTCCGCTGGTGATGAGCTCAGAAACGCTTTAATTGCACATACCTCTAATTATAGGACTCAGTGACCAGTATAATTATATTCTGGTCATAGTCTTGCCGAGATATATGGTCGTTATAGCTTTTAATTATCTCTTCAGGTGATCACTCAAGACCTCTGAAGCCCATGGCAGAACTCGGCTATAATCTGGTGGGGCTTAATTACACGCTGGGAGAGAAGACTGTCATCTTAATAATTTCTGATGCGAGGGAAAGATGAAGCAAGTGCCTTACCTCTGCCACACAAGTGAGACTGATTCCTCGTTCCATGCATCGTTTTATGTGACCTTCTCATGTCCAAGCCTTTCTTCCGCCGTACATCACTCCCCTTGCCTAAGACCCCATGCTGCAATTCCTCGGGTAGGCTATCCTGCCCACATCTCCACTCGTTACAGTAACCTCACCAAACATAACCTTTCCAGTTCCTACCCGACATATAAGCACACTAGGACCCATCACCCGCTACCTCGCGCCAGTAAACAAAGGCAGTGGCGTACGAATTTGTCGATGATGAACAGTTTTCAGAGCAGGGTCTTGACACCCGCCGCTGCCCTGCCTCCTCTGCCGCGGGAGTCTTGCTGGAGTGGTGAGATATATTAATAAGGTGTTGTTATTGTTTTTTGCCGGCAAATGACTTCATCCCGCGGTGGTTTAGGAGGCCCGGCCAGGTAGCCGCCGAGCACCTGATGACAGGAGTGTTAATCGCCTCCGGATTGTACCCCTTAATTAGGAGCCATTATGCATGTTATCGGATCGTCTAAGGTTCAATTTAGACTAATTACCAGTATTAGCTAAACGTTCACGGGACATAAACCACCTGTAAGGGCAGCGGTCGGCCGGCAGGTGCGGCGCCCTACTCTCTTATGGCAATGCTAATGTCTAGGATGCATTAGATAGGCTGACCAACATTGGATTATTTGATTTCAGGTTCAGTTGAAGTTTATTGTTTTGTTGTTTATTGTAGTTGGTGGCTTCCGAAACTGATGAGGCTCAAATAAAGACAGTCAGGTCATGTGCTAGTTTTAATTGGTGTTGTCGGGACGTTCAGGTCCTATCTGAGTGGTGATGGAAGGGAACCGAAGGAATGGTTCATGAACACTTGGAAACTGAGTGTAGATAAAAGAAAAAAAAGAGAGAATGTTAGGCAAGGAACAACAAATAAAGAACTTGAAAACAGAAGTGCTAGATCAAAATATATGCTTTTCCTCATACACAAAATTGGAATCATAAATGTAATCCTATTTTTCTTTCATATCTTTCTGTTTTATTCACACCATATTCCTCTACCTTTCTTGCTCTTTATCTTTTCTCCACATTTTCCTCCTTTTTTTGTCTTTCTTATCTTTCTCCTGATCCAAGCCATGTTTCTCTTTTCTTTTATACTCTCTTCCTTCTCCTCTTGCACGAAGACTCTCTCTCTCTCTCTCTCTCTCTCTCTCTCTCTCTCTCTCTCTCTCTCTCTCTCTCTCTCTCTCTCTCTCTCTCTCTCTCTCTCTCTCTCTCTCTCTCTCTCTCTCTCTCTCTGCATACCTTTAACGCCTCGACTGAAAAGAAAAGAAACACCTGTCTCTTAAGTCTTGCCAGGCACAAAGCCACGACGCCAAACACTCCAGCACCGACACACGCACGCCCACAAAAAGGGGAGGGAGAAAAAAGCCGAAAACCATTGGGATCATGTTGTCAATCTCGTCGGTAATGCTAAAAAAGAGACAAATAAACCAGCGGTCTTTACACACACACACACACACACACACACACACACACACACACACACACACACACACACACACACACACACACACACACACACACACGCACACAACATACCCCACAATGTTCTCCCCCAGTCTTCTTCGTCTACTTTGTTCCCTTCGTTCCTCTCCTCCCAGTCTGCCTCTCCTTCCTGCCTACCGCTGCCCATAAACGCCAGGTGTATTGGGGTCTCCTCCCACTACCTGTCAACGCCGCTCCTGGTGTTGAGTCGCCTAAGGGCAGCGGGGACTCAGCTGGCGTGGGACGGTCGGTTCGGGCCCTCGGTTGCTCCTTCCTTCCCTCGCTCGCTTGCCATGCCTTGTCTGCCTTGCCTTGCCCTGTGGCTCCCACATGACTTTATCGAAATGGGGTCTTGCTATGTGATGGCGGTTTTGTGGTTTTGTTGCTACCATTATTTTCGTTTTCGTCAACGTTATAATTCAGTTTTATTTTGCCACAAATGAAAGATTTTTCATCTAATTATAACTTGAAAGATAGACGGACAGACAAACAGATATACAAACAGATGCGCGAGTTTCCTTACACACACACACACACACACACACACACACACACACACACACACACACACACACACACACACACACACACACACACACACACACACACACACACACACACACACATATACACACACACACACAGAGAGAGAGAGAGAGAGAGAGAGAGAGAGAGAGAGAGAGTCGCATATCTTGAAGGTTAATTGCCTCCCATACGTATAATAACGAACATCAAGGCCCCGATAATTTGTTGAATATCTTCATAATGAGCTGGGAGAGATGAGCAATGCGATAGTGGTGGAGCGAGGAGGCTGATAACAGCTAGAAGACTGAATGTGCGATGCAATATTCTGAGGTTGAAATATACCGAGAAGGAAAGTGTAAGGAAAGAAGGAAAAGTCAGCGGGAAAGAAAGGGGCAAGGAAGATTAATTTGCTGATGAAGAGAACCTTATACAAAGAGAGGGAGAGGTTACTATCTTTGAAATAAATAAATAGATAGTTTATTCATCATAGTACTGTACCTACATACATGAGGAAAATATATTAATCGTGGAAAAAAAAGGAATAATATAATGCAGCTAATCATGTATACCTTTACACACACACACACACACACACACACACACACACACACACACACACACACACACACACACACACACACACACACACACACACACACCTTGATATTCCACAGAGAGTCTAATGCGGAATGTTCATCTAAATCAGTCAGACGGAATTCTGACATGATGAATTGAATTTAAATCGTCGTTGACAGCTCACTGTAACAAGACTTCTAGAATGAAAAGTGAGTCATCAACAGCTTTGCAGTTCATCGATCTCAACAAAGTTATTTCATCGTACAACGGTATGATAGTTTTTATCTATTTGCTTTTTATTGTTCTCCATTCTTAGTGTTTCAAAGTGTTTTGCATAATTTGATAGCTAAGTGTCTTCTTTGTTGAAGTATCGAATTATGACCGGTGACCTATCAGGAAGCTTTGAAAAGAAATTTAAAGAGATTCTTGGATGAGGGTGATAGATGGAAATAAGTAGCTATGTTCCATTTGAGGGAGGCGGTGGCGCAGTGGATAAGATGGTGAGCGTGGGATCGGATAGACGTCCACGCGTAGTTTTGAATCCCACCATGTACCGACTTGAAACTTTGCCATTTGTCGAGTGGTTTTAAGTTACCTATATGTCACCATAATACCCAGGTTCTATGTCGTTATACCAAAGATGCGCTTTGGTAGTGATATAGGCTCTAATATGGGTACCACTATAAATAAAATTGCCTGCGCCAGTAATGTGTGGAAGCTGAACAGCGCTTCCCATAATCTTCAAGTATACTTACAGGCTGTATCATAAAAAAAAGAAAAATCTAAATAATCACTTGCAGACCTGATTACATTATATAGATTCTTCTGTTATGTTCTTTGGTTCCGAAGTATTAAATGACGCAGTATTTCCTTTGCTGTTAGTGTCAAATAACACATAATTTCCTTTGCTACAAGTGTTAAAGGACACTGTATATTATCTTTTTCCTCCTAATGCAGAATGATGTGTTACAGTACACATTAAACTGAGGGGAAATTCTTCCAGTAAATATTTTGTATTGTTTTTTCATACCCGAATTACATTAAGGAGAGGAGAAGGAACGCTCTTAGACACATGCCAAGTTGTATTTATCCAAGAAGTTAATCTCAGTCACAGTGTTCTTCCTGATGTTTGTGTGTGTGGAGCGTGAAGAATCCAGTTGTGATATCTAATAATGATGTCACGGGCGAAGAATGGTAGATAATTAGAGATACATTCCTCTCTGGTTCGACTCAAGACAGGAAACTGATCTCGTCCATCCTTCCTAACCACCATCTTGAAGGTGCAAAAAGAGGTTGAAAATTTCGTAAACAGAACTTTCGGAGATGAGTCTTCAGGAAGTGATTTTCTTCTATTTTTTGTTCTGAATTAGAGAAAAAGTTTAATGACAGTGATTGCAGTGCGTGGTTTGATGGGATAGAAATTGCACAATTCCTGTTGTTGTGATCAGAAAGAGACAAAAAGAAAAGTGAAGTGCTTCATCTGTAAATATTGATAAAAATCTGTGTCCTGGCAACACAGTCCTCACATGCACACAGAAATACGTGAGGAGAGTATTGTAAAATTATTCTTTAATGATCTACTTTCTCTAAGTAATTGTCATTGTTTAAGGCTGATGATAGACACATGTATAAACTAATTAGTGAGCGTCTCTCGAGAGAGTTGGAAAGCACCACTGAATTCCCAATGTGCGTGTTTTGTGGTCCACACCGGCGCCCGGGGCTGATGTATGCCGAGTCTGCTTGGCTAGCGCTGCGGGCTGCTGGGGACCCTGGTGTCTCTGAAAATTGTGTTGTTCTCTGGGCGACAGAAAGTTATGCTGTAGAAAAAAAAAATTCATTGAATTACTTTGGGAAGCAATGTATGGCGTGGTGTTAGATATCCAATTGACGGCTGAGGAAGCAAATCGTTTGTATACGCACTAGATGCCTCATTTTTTACGCTCTATGCTGTGACTTTAAGAAATGTTCCCTATCATAGTGATTTGAATGTTTACTTCATCTGACACAATATTTTTTTATCCGATCATTTTCTTCCTTTGTACTAACTAGTACCCTCTATTATTCGTGATCTGAGAGCCTGGCTAAGAACTTTGATCTTGTTGCCCTCACGGTTGGCAATACTCTTAATCAAAAACAAAACCACAGGTACTCAGTGCGCCAGAGTAAGCAATGTTGTGTATAAATTACAGTGATGCTTTACATGTGCCAATTGATTGCATACTCAGTGTCGATCCTACGCTCGTGTTTATATTTTATGTACGACAGAGGCGGACATTAACAGTCTGCTTCTAGATGAGCAGCATGTGTGTTGCTGGAGGGCGAAGGTTAATATGTCCACAAGGAATGGCTTCAGAGGTCAGTCTCATTAAGGGGATGCCGGCCCTGTGTTTTCCGCACGCTGGCAGTGAAGGTTTGTTGTACCTCCACAGTTCATAACTTGACTTAATCTTGCGGGACGGCAGATATATATTTTTTCTAACCAAGTTTCCTTTTCACAATGGTGATTTTAATGTTAGATGAGGTCATGATCCTCTCCTTGACGTATGTTCTTTTAATACAACTGAAAATAATGTTAGTTTCAGAAAAAAATGTGTGATGAATTTAATGTTTAACGAATAGTTACCTAGAATGTGTTGTCGTATCCTAAGATGAAAGAGGCTGAAGAAAAATGTGTTCAGCAATGGGAGTGCTGCAGGCGACGGCAGCGCGCGGAGCCTGAGTCCCCATGGGCCATGGTGGACGCTGCGATGCCCGCGGTGGGGGATGGAGGTCGCCGTTCATTAGTCGGGCTCTTTGTTCCGCATGTAACTTTCTCCCGGCAAGGGCATAGCTCAAAAATTATCGAGAAATTATAGGCTGTCAACCTCGATGTTCTTTGTCCGGGACCATATTGATATATTGGTGTAATGCCGAGGCGGATGTGCTCGGCGGTCTCACGTGCCCCTTCATGACCGCTAATTGCTTGTAATTTACTTAGAGAATGCATTTCAAAAGTACCCTCACCTGCCCTCCCTCTACATCCCATTGCCCACAGCGGGGCCTTTGTGTAGTGCCGGCAATTAGCAGTGGTGGTCAGCCCAGCGTGGAGCGGTTAGTGGTAGTGCTGGCGACGGTGCTGGAGTGGTGATTGAAGGCATGCGTTGAACAGTGTGGTGGTGGTAGTGGTGGTGGTGGTGGTGGCAATAATGGTTGTGGTGATGAAGGAAGTGAGAGTATCAGTGGTCCCTATTTGCTAGTAATGGTGGTGGTTGTGGTGTGCTTTTGAATCTTAACTCCAATATTATAAAGAAAGAAAGCTAACTTCCATTCTGCTGAAAGCCTAGCGCTGGTGACGGCTGCTGGACGCTGATTATAGGAATTACAGAGATGGAGTTTACGTGATGGCGGGTAATATATTCTTAATTCAGCGTTGGTTGAAAAGAGACGTCACACTTTAATGCATGGCTAGTTGATGGCGGAAAATTCTGGTAGGTAAGATGATGACGTCAGGCAGAGGTGGTGTCAGGGGAGCGACGCGGGATGTCTGGCGCTGGAGTAGTGTCTGCCGGGCCTTGCAATTAACGTCACACATCGAGGAATCCTGGGAATTGCTGAGGCTGTGTACACACACGGCGTTACCAGCAAATGAGAGGGTTTGTAACGTTAGAGATGAAATGATGAATGCAAAAAGTCAAACTCCACTCCCTTTCAGGAGGAACAACCTCGGTCAGCTGCCTCAGGAAGCTGCGGCCGTTTAATTATGCATATTTGAATAATTGTACAGAGGACAGCGAGTTCCTCTTAGGCTCTGTCTGATAAATTCTCTAAATTACAGGCACGCGCGCCCCAGCGCACGCGCACGCACGCACGCACGCACGCACGCACGCACACACACACACACACACACACACACACACACACACACACACACACACACACACACACACACACACACACACACACACACACACACATATATATATATATATATATATATATATATATATATATATATATATATATATATATATATATATATATTACATGGAAAGACATCTTTAGTAAAATGAGAAGACATGAAAGGGAAAGCTGGGAATTTGCGATAAGATTCATCGACAGATCTGTCGGTAGACGCTGTGTCAGAGGAAACTCGTTCGACAGTGATGAATGGGAGATAGTTTTGGGTGATCAGCCCAGGAGACTTGACAAGAAGGACAATGGAAGAGGAGTGATGGGAAAGTCATTGGATTGGCGCAATGATGTATTTACTCGTAAGAGATAACGAAAAGTATGGAAAGAAGAATGGAAAGAGAGCCAAACCAGAATATTTAGCAACAAAAGAAATCAATTAAGACAGAAAAAATATCCTGAACCTCTTCTGTGTGTATTTTTACTTGCAACAACCTATGAAGAGATTGCACTCAACCTTTACAGAATACACTGACAAAAGGAACGACGCTAAAGAAAACGAAACAGACAATATTAAGAAGATTCTCAAAAGAACATTAAGTGCAGAGAAACAAATAACACCTTCATCGTGAACATACCGGCAGGGAACCAGAAGCAGGAATGGAGAGATCACGAAGGTATAAAGCTGGAGATTGGAGGATCTTATGTGGACAGAAATTACGGAAAACATATGGAGAATGAAAGAAGTACTTGTTTTTAGCAGGGCGGAGAGAGAGAGAGAGAGAGAGAGAGAGAGAGAGAGAGAGAGAGAGAGAGAGATAAATGAATGAATAGCGGAAACTGTGAAAATACGAAATAAGAAATACATATAGGCTCCAAAATTGTTTTCATGGATATGTTTATAACTATCAATATATTTAAACGTATTGATGATAGAAAGAAACAAAATATAGCCAAAAAACAATGAAGAACTGAATATTAGCGATGACCAGAAAGCAAAACTGAACTTAACATGTGAGGAGATCATTTGTTTTTCCTTCAATCCCTTTTCACATTCTTCCTTTACTATGCATGGTCTTCTCCTTCTCCTCGTCCTCCTCCTCCTCCTCCTCCTCCTCCTCCTCCTCCTCCTCCTCCTCCTCCTCCTCCTCCTCCTCCTCCTCCTACAGACATTGTTATCCTGACAGACGGACTTCATTTAGCGACCGCGTCTCGAGTCGTTAATATTTATGACCGTAAAAAAACACAAATGTGGTCGGGTCCTGTGCTGAGGAGCCGCCGCGTCTTTTCTTGCCACAGAAAATGGCATGTGTGGTGTTTTCATTACTTGCATGTACACCTTACACTGCTGTCATTTTTCTCTCCACTCTCCCCTCGTTTGAAAAGTTTTACCACGTATTGATTTAGGACTGAAGTGTTTGAATTTGCATCCTTCTTTTCCTACTTCTTGCAACTTCTCTGGTTGTGAAGTTCTTATTAAGTATCACTCGTTCCGATACTTCACTGTTACGGGAAAATCGTTTATTACTTGATTATTCTTCTCTTTCAAGGGCTTTAGCAGTTACATTCTTTCCCGCCTTAAGTACTGACGTTAACTTGCACGATAATGTTGCCACAAATCCGAGGTGAATACCAGAGTTGCGCTCCCCACCACCACGACAATTAATTCTTTTAGCATGCACGATTGCCGCATTATTGCCCTCTTTGTGACGTAAGTAATGGCTTTGTTATGCAGACGCGCAGACTAATTCCTATAATTCTTGTGCGTACTGCTCCTACATTACAAAGTCCATTAGGTGAGTCTTGCTTGGAGGATGAGAAACTTGAGTCTTTTCACGCAGCAATCAATAAGCAGGGAGTGTACACACACACACACACACACACACACACACACACACACACACACACACACACACACACACACACACACACACACACACACACACACACACACACACACACTCCAAAAGACTCACACAACGAAACAAAAGCTATCAAACCGCGCAACCTGTTCTCGATGTGTTCTTAACAACTCGGTGTAAATTACTGAATTCTGAGCCTCCTCCTGCTCCTCCTCTCACTCTCCCACCCCCAAAAGCTCCTAATTTATGACTTTAGAGTTGTAACACAGTCCGAACTACGCCCACACCGACACTTAAGACACCAGAGCACAATGTCTTCATCCCGTAAGTAGTGTCTTCAATAAGAGCATCGTGCCTCCAATAACACAGCTTAGCGTTTTCCACAAGGCAATCCGTTTCAGGGGTGACTGCAGGCTAGGGACGAGGAGAGAGAGGGAAGGGATGATGGGGAACAGGCTGGACGTGCTCACACTACTCAAGCGGCGAGGGTCCGAGGAGGTCGCAGGTGCTATTAGTGAAGCAAAGGATGGGAGGGGACGGAACAGGCTGAAAGGAAAGACTGAGGTGGGATCGTACAGAGAGAAATGAAGAAGGACTATAGTGTGAATGAAAATGTTTAAATTTAAGAATGAAGAGAGAGAGAGAGAGAGAGAGAGAGAGAGAGAGAGAGAGAGAGAGAGAGAGAGAATGTGTGTGTGTGTGTGTGTGTGTAGTAACAAAAATTCTATTGCTCATTTTCTGTCAAGCTACAACAGGATGTTACGGTCATATTTTCAATTTGTTTTGCTATTTTTCGTTGCTACTTTTGACATTAAATAAAAACCTCCGCTTATGGTTCTCGTTGACACGGTACTGTGCTTCTTTTCTTCAAGTGTTAGTGTTTTTTCTTCGTATTATGAAAAAAAGAGAACTCCGCTTAATAAACGTACTTTTATTGAACACACTAACACATACAAAAGTAGTTTGTAAAGTTGCATACTAGTTTTATTTTCTCCTATTTGAGGTTGAATGTTAGTTGTTTTTAGGTTTTGATGCTGTTTGCTTGTATTTTTCTCTTTAGTTCTATTTTTCGTTATGCTTTTTGATCCACATGAGTCTCTTTTGTAGATAATAACAGATGACTGAATATAGTATATGTTATTATTGTTCACCTGTGTTCGCAAAACTCCATGCCTATTTCAGATAAAGAAAGTCTTACTGGAATAAAGGTTTACCACTTGCCTGAAGATTGCACGAAGTTCATTTGAATTGATAAAATATCGCCATTTACGTTTATATATAAAAAAAAAAGCGAGTCATATTTTACAATGATTTTTGAACATACGTATGCAAAATTCAGTAAGCGAAAGTCTGATCAAAGTAATGAACAACCAAACATTTATACATCCTAGACTAAAAATGCAGTTGTTGTTTTAACATTCGCATCTACGTAATGTAAAAACCAAATTCATATCCTAATTAGTGAAAGTATTGCTGGATCGGCTAAGTGAGTTTAGGAACTAGGAGCGCACATGCACCTCACGCTAGGTCGCCTCTCATAGCACAGTCCGCTCCAGATAGAAACATACCATGACCTTCAGCACAGTAGGGAACGGTGGGGAGTTTGGGAGGGTGCGTGAATAATGCTTTGCCTGCGGACACTTCAGAGACATAGGTTATGAACACCACTATGCCGGAGTATATTAATATGGTAATTACTGGAATATATTGATATGTGATTCAGGAGTGTATATATGACAATTAATTACAGATATATTGCCCGTTTAATAATTTATCTCCCAGTTCAGGTTCTGTAGTGATGTACAGTACGTGGCGCCGCTGGGAGGTGAGGCACGCTAGTAATGATCGTAATTAGACCGTGAACCGGACTTAGCTAGAGGCGTGAGGCAGCTTGGTTGTCTTGTTTTATTTACTTATTTTCTGCGCTGCTATGGAATGCAACAAGTGTGGGTGGAGCATATTTTTTTTAATATTTGATAGTCTCGTCTTTTCACGTGATGGAATAAAAAAAAAAAAAAGTGCATTTCTCAAAGCTTCATTTCGTTGGTACAATCTTACCTGTTTTGCGTACAGCTGTAAAGTAAGTCTACTCTGAGTGGGTTGCTTTTTATGGATTTTTATGATACCTCGTCATAACATAAGAAAAAACACACACATTTCTACATTTCTCTTTCTTTTAATTGCTTGGTATAAATTTTCTTATTTTTTCGTATATTTCTATTCCGGAGAAAAGTTTACGTTTCTGTAAGCTCCGAATAATAAGTATAGAAAAATTTTGATGATTTTACTGTAGGATATTTTCTTTCCATCTCTGTAGCTGTTCCTAGCTGTGTCAGAACACATGTTTGCAGCGACCTCGGCTCACCTTGGGGTCGCACCTTCCGCTGCCTCTTAATTGACACAGACAACGGTGCAATGACGAACTCTTCTACCTAACGTAATCAGTGTAATAAGTATTGGAGAGGGAATAAGAACAAAGAAAACTAATCTTTGTAAGCTAACGAGTTAACTCTAGTCCGTGCATGTGACACCGTCGCTGTCTGACACTAATAACGGTACATTGAATATGGAAAGAAACTTAAAACACGGTGCCAATTGCTGAATGTTTACGATGCAGCACAGAAACCATTAATATCATGGATACCTGAAGTGTTGCAATCAGGTGACACGGACGAAAAGTCATTGAACCAACGCCCGGAACTAGCCAAAGTAAGCTCCTAAACAGTTCACCGGCTTAATTTCTAAAAAGTCGTCTGGCTTGTTACGAATCAGCTAGGAATCTAGAGAAACTTAACGAAGGAAAATAAGGGAGTTCGTCTCCACTAGAGTAGCAATTAGAAAACAAAATTTGTGTCCCACGATGAAGTCAACATAGGAGTTTAGAAGGAAAGTGTGAGTGTTCAGCATACAGATGAGAATTAAAAACACATTAAAAATATTACCAAATAAACGCGACGTCCATAAAACGCGGTATACAGGAACCGGTACATAATGAACAAGCCGCGGCAAGGGGACGCTCATCAGCAGTCTGCCCACAAGCTTATAGTGGTCACAAATTTTGGAACAGTATGTTTTGCCACTCAAGAACCCATCATGAAAGTGTATAGTTAATCAAGATCCTAACGAGCCAAATAGAGTGATGAAAGGGATTGATTTGTAAGGTGTTATTAAGAAAGTGATCAAATGAGTCCGTGAAGTAGAAAATATTATATAGAGCTGGCGGCGGTCCGGGGGCAGTAATCAGCCGCCTTGAGCGTACTCACTTAAACGACTTGAAAATATCCTATTGATGGATCTATATGGAAGAGATTAAACAGGGTAGCAATGAATGCCATTTAAGGTATATACTCATTGGACGGTGAATGCTGACAGTAGATGAGTAATGTTGAAGGGTGAAGCTGGAGTGCAAACGGTAGGGTGCCTCGCCAATGCTGTCAGCTTACTATTCTTTGAGTTTGTGAAGGACACTATTTTTCAAGTTTATCATCTGTTTTGTGGAAGACTGACTTCACTTTACCATTTGTTTTGTGATAAATGATAAATGAGCAAATAAAAAAGCTAGAAAGAGAAAAAAAATATTTTCTTTGTAATGATTATCTGAAGAATTTTAAAAATTTTAAAGATATAAAAAAAAACATAAGAATATATAGATAAAATGAAAAGACTACAGGTCTAGACTATATCAAAGTGCGTTCTTCAATCAACATATGAAAGCAAAATACCACACTGCATATCCACTCTTAATAGAGAAGCTCGTTAGACCATTAAAGTGCTGGAATCTTTTAATGTCATTCTCTCACAGCGATACAATCACGTCAACAAAGGCAGAGTCAGTGCGATGGCCTTTACATTCATTCATAAAAACACCCTGAGATTGTGCGTAAGTAAACTCCGTGATCCCTGTTGGTCGCTTGAAATAGAAAGTCGATACCAGCTTCTCATAATGAAGTGCCTAGCGGTTATCTGTGAACACGAGGTCAACAAGGCGCTGGTGTGGTGCGTTGCGGTGCGAAGTCAACATAGCAGCCTTAACTGAGTGACTGAGCGACATGCCCTACTGGTTTCCTCTATTGGAGCTACTTACTTTAACCTGATATAAGTTGATTAAGGATTGAAGGAATTATACGGATCAGTGTCAAAGAAAGGGTTACGAAGAGGGGAACATGTGGTGGTGTAGATCTTAACTGTGAGGCAAGGAACGAGTTTTAAGATGCTAGAGAGAGAGAGAGAGAGAGAGAGAGAGAGAGAGAGAGAGAGAGAGATTCCTTCTTACATAGATGCAGACAGACAGACAAACAAGAAAAAACACGCACACAGATGAAAAAAAAAGAACAGTGAGAAGCACAAACAGGCGAAGAGAGAGACAGAAAAGGCAAATATATACAGATAGATAGTGAAAACCATGAGTAGACAGACAGAAAGGCAGGTACCAACTAACAGACAGACAGAAAAACTGAGGCAGGTAGATAGATTGGCAATAATGCGAAAAAAATAAATAACAGGCAAGCAAACAAAGATGAAACTTACGATTTCATGTAGCAGGGAGCAGCTATGCATTCTATACGCCTTGATTCAGGCAGCTGCATAGATCTGTGGCATTCAATTAAAAAAGTTATTACCACTTCGTTCATTAGACGAAGGTAATGATTGATGAGGAATGACAATAGTGTTATCCAGAAGATATAATCAAACGAGAAGCTAGTAATGAGTAGATAATAAGAAAAATCTTTAAGAAATGGGCTTGGAACATACTGAAGATATTGGAAAACAAGAATATGTGGAAAAGGAAAATAGTGAAAGTAAATTATTTTATACAATTTTGAAGACAACGAGAATGAAAGCTAAATAGTGGCTTATTCATGTGATGAGATTAAGAGAGAGTCTAAAGCAATGAAGCTATACATGGATATTGTAAGAATGAGGTAATGAGGCTTTGGGGAAGTTAGGTGTTCGCTGTCATATTAAATGGAAATGATGGCATTAAAGTTGTCGCACAAAAAGTGACAGTGCAGAAGAAACTGGTTGGATTGTTAAAGTGCTGGAGACTTTTATTGTGTCATTCCTTCATTGTAAGTTAGATAAACGAGAGAGAGAGAGAGAGAGAGAGAGAGAGAGAGAGAGAGAGAGAGAGAGAGAGAGAGAGAGAGAGAGAGAGAGAGAGAGAGAGAGATATTTGACCTTTGACAATATCGGCTACGCTCTTTAATTATTGCATTTGACTGGGATGGCATCTCTCCCCATCAAGCGGGAGGGAGTGATGAAGTGAAAGGTGCCACGCTCAGGAGGTCTGCGAACTCCTGGTACTAATTGTTCTCCTCACTAATTGATTATGAATATTAATTGATTGCCTTTTTCTTCACCTAATTAAGTGAGTGAGGTCAGAGAACCGATATAAGATTAGATAGCGAGATAATCAAGCAATAGATCAATAGATACAGAGATTACAAAGGCAAGTATGTTAAAGAAGACACGACTAAGTAATTGCCATGGCACGTACCCATAGCATAGTGAATGAGACACGAGCTCGTACTTTGAACACCTGGGGCTCTCTTGAAGATTATTTTTAATGGGCACAAAGATGATAAACCGTTTTCATAGTGTTCTTTTCCGGTTGATTATGTAGAACCTTTGTTACGCTTTCACTAGTAACGTCCTCGAGAGTAGTATTAAGTTCAAATAGAGTATGATTAATGCAGTTAAGATGCAGAAATATTTTGAAATATATTTTTTCCATGGAAAAATAAGGAAAAGGTAGATATATATGTAAAGATGCTAGATTTACTGCACGTCGTTAATAGCAAGATATATTTTTTCCTCGTATTTTTTTAGCTACAGAACGCCTTCCATTTTTACGTCACTGTTAGCATTTCATAATTCATAAACTAAATCTTCCTCAAATTTCTGCAATGAGTCACAGCAAAAAAGTATCATGCGGTCATTCCCCTTTACTAAATATTGCCCCTATGTACTGATAATTTACCTCAAAGTACTCTCGTTACTCCCTCTACTAATGCCAGGTATGAGGACGCCTGATTAGATGGCCACAAACAGGTAAGCTTTCGATATGTCGGGGCCAGACCGGCGCGCTAACAGATACCACTGGGATTGCCGTCTGATCACAAAAGTTCGAGGCATCTTTTCTCAAGCGACGCCGCGGAGTATTGGAGGGTTGGAGAATGCTGAGGTCACCGCTCCGCCGACCCCTGTGAAAGGCTCTGCATTTAATTGTCTTTTTTGTGCGCTACGCCTTTCTCATTAATTATTCTTTTTCGCTCCCTACCTCGAGCTAATTGAATATCTGAATTCTGAGTTATCTTGGAGTCGTAGTCTGAATTCACTTGTTATCTTTACATTCTTGCTCTCTACTCACTATTTTGTATAATGCGGCAAGGATGAGGTAAAGAATAGCGTGGTTTGAGAGTGCTCCAGTACATGAATAGAAAAGAAAATGTTAAGTTCGATTATGTGTTGTCAATTAAGTTTTCGTTTTCGCCTTCGTTTTATTTATGTTCGTGTTAGGATTCATGTATCTTATTTTTTTTTCTGAGTAATATTTTATTGGATATTTATTTAGTCAGGTGCAATATATTGAGGTGTATTGAGGTACTTTGTTGTTTGTTGCTTTTGATGTTGTTGTTGTTGTTGTTGTTGTTGTTGTTGTTGTTGTTGTTGTTGTTGTTGTTGTTGCCGCTGTTGCTCTTTTGCTTTTAACTACTTCTGTTACTGCTTCTCCTCCTGGTTCTTTCTTTTTCTTTCTTCTACTTTTCACTTTTATTTTCTTGTTATTGTTGTTGTTTTTGTTGTTTTCGTTGTTATTGTTGTTGTTGTCGTTGTTGTTGTTGTTTCTCTTCTTCGTCACAGTTTATTTGAAGTGTTTATAAAGTTAATTTTCTTATTACCACTTTTATTTCTAATATATACTTAGATACTCATCTGCAATTAACTGAATGGTGCATCTGAACAACAACAACAAAATTGTTATCTCTGTTGACGCTGCCTCTCATCACTTTTCCTTCTGTTCTTCCTTGTGTTCATGCTGATCCTCACTTGCTTCCTCCTCCTCCTCCTCCTCCTCCTCCTCCTCCTCCTCCTCCTCCTCCCCTTCGCCTTCGACCGTGGCTAGGAGTCCAATAGGGCCTCGTGGACACACCTGTTTCCTCACCTCCTCACTCATGCGTCGGGTTGCCACACCTGCCAATCTTTGCACATCTGTTATCTTGCTCCATCTTGCCATACATGCAACTAGTGTAGCTTTTCCTCCGTACTTATAGTATTTCTTTCTCCTTCGATTACTTTTCTTACCTGGTGTCGGAGTCTCACTATGTCATTATTATCACTAAACATTACCATCCGATCAGGTTGGCTTTCTTATTAATGAAATGCATTAAAACAAGGCGGTTTTTACCTCGTCATTCTTGCTATGGGTGTGGAAGGCGAGTCTGATTGATTCCAGGTAACCACTACAACACTCACCGGCTGTGTCGGGTGTGTTGTGGTGCTCTGATTGCTGCTTCACGTGTTCATACCCTCGGAGGGCAGCGTTTTTTTTTTTTTTTTTGTCTCCTTTTTGCTTTCGTAGACGATTGTAGCTTCCGATGGTTGACGAGTTTCGTGCTCTGTTTTCTATTAACATTGTGTGTGTGTGTGTGTGTGTGTGTGTGTGTGTGTGTGTGTGTGTGTGTGTGTGTGTGTGTGTGTGTGTGTGTGTGTGTGTGTGTGTGTGTGTGTGTGTGTGTGTGTGTGTGTGTTTGTTTGTGTGTGTGTGTGTGTGTTTAATCACTGCACGATACCATCGTTATGAGAATGTTCTTATGGAATGAACTGCAATCGCGCGCTTGTCTGAAATGCGTTTTTTTCTCTATCATACCACAGTGACGTCATCGCGGCCTCAGGTGATCGCCTCGCAGATTGGGTAGAACCTCTCAACTGGAAAATGATTTCATAGTTTAATCGCTAGAGAAATTCTATTTTAACTTGAACCTCTATGGTTCAAGTTTTGTCCGATCAGGTCTCTACGTATTCTTCTGCTCGTCTAAAACAACAGTGAATATTTGTGTTCTTTTATTTTACTCGTATATTCACAAAAGTTTAATTTGATATTTCATCTCTAGACAAAATACTTCTTTGAAACTGGGTGTTCTCTATGACTTTTCTTTAAGATTCTTTTACGCATTACGTTTTTTTTTTTTTTTTTAAGATAACGCACCTGTTTTCACCCTTACAATTTTACATATCTTACTTTAGATTATACAGTGTTGTAAAAGTGAATACATTTGCTTTCTTTTGTCCTACATTTGTGCTCCTGTGTGCTTGTGGACGAGCATAAGAAGTACGCCTCTCTTGTGTGTGGAAAGGAGCGGCAAAAACTTAAGAACAGGATAAGTGCACGGGCTATTCGTGTCGTCACTTCTCGCTTACCTCACTGTCCTCAGCCTTGTGCAATGTGCTTGACTCTTGCTTCTCATGCCATCTTCTGCCATTATTTTCATGCTTACTGCTCCTTTGAACTTCTGTAATTGCATGCTTCACCCTTCCCGCGGTTCCACTGCACAAGACTTTCTCCTCACTCTCAGCTCTATCCTGTTCATCTCACTAATGGAAGAGTTAACCAGCGTCTTTACGCCTTCATGTCCTCCACCGGTATGCTTCCAAATTGCTTGCCTTCCTCGGTTTTCCCATCTTATTGCGACTAAATGCTTCCACCAGCTAGCTAGTGACACCTATGTTCTCTCGTAAACACACACACACACACACACACACACACACACACACACACACACACACACACACACACACACACACACACACACACAGACAATAAAGAAAGAAGGAGGGGGAGAGTCGATAAAAAGACAGACACAGATTCAACGCCATGTGTGTGAGATATGAATAAATAAACACGCAATCCTACAACTTTACATTCAGCTACTTTGAGCACCCGAGCAGCATCTTCAGCAGCAGCAGCAACAGAAGCATCAACAGATGTAAGTTCTAAGCAAATAAACAAGAAACATCTACAACAGTGACACGCAATTCATTCCCAAAACCCTCGCACCGGCATACACCCCAAACCACAAGCAGACACTGGTAAACAAGCTGCCCGGGCCACAGGCGTGCCGCTGGAGCCTGTTCATTATGTTGTCTCCTGAGAACAAGACAACACCAAGCGACGCAAACATTCCCGCGAAAACAAATTAATCTCCTGCTCCCACCTCCAGACTTCCCCTGGGCACCAACAGATGGCAGTGAGGGGGCAGGTGTTCAGTATGGCGCCGCACCCGCCCTGAGTACAAGACGCGGATTGGCGATGGAGATCCTTCTAGCTCAGGACAAAGACTTAACGACACTCCATAAGTGTTTGAATAGAAAGAGTATGGAGAGCAAGCGTCTGGGTGCACCGCCCTCACCCCAGGGAAGGGAGTAAGGGAGGGATGGAGGAGGGAAGCCGGGGTGTGGAGTGAGCTGGTTTCACTGTGTCTGCTGTAAAGGAGGTTGTAATGAAGAGACCTGTTGGTGCGCGGACGGGGCGCTTGCTATCTCGTGCCGCCAGTACACGTATTTTTTTCTGCAGGTGCGATAAGACTAATGGCGGAGATGTTCAGTCCTGTACCATCACGCACCTTGCCGATACAATTAGCAAATAAAACAGAAGACGAACAAAAAAGATAGAAGAAAAAGAAGAAAATAATGGTAGCTTTGGCTGCCTGACTCGCCCCGCTGTGGCCGATACGAACATAATCATTCCCAAACACATTAACATCGCAAACAACTTCTGAGCCGCAGAGCCTCGCCACACACACACACACACACACACACACACACACACACACACACACACACACACACACACACACACACACACACACACACACACACACACACACACACACACAACACCACCCTTCCCGCACCAGCAAAAGCACTCAACCACAAGCCCCGCCAAGCACTTAATGCCCCCCAATCACTCCCTTCATGCACCACACCATCACCACCACCACCACCACCACCACGAGGAGGCCGTTCATCACAACATCTCCCGGGCTGAAGTAGCTGGGCCACCATAAGCGTCCCGAGAACTATCATTACACCGACAGAGGCACCATCATTACGCAAGCACAGACAAATGACTCCTGACGAAGGGCTTTCATTCCCCTCGTGGCAGCAACAAACGACCCGAGAGTTACATTTTCCCAACGTAATCGAGCAATTAAACCGAGAGAGCGAGAGAGGTGATCCGGCCATAAGAGGGGGCAGGGGTGGTAAGGAGGGTGAGTCTGGACGGGTGAATGGAGGCAGAGGGGAGTCAGGAGGGGTCGCAGAGGGGGTCAGGGTTGCAAAGGGTCACGGCGTGTGGTTATTATAGTGGCATTTATTTTTATTCTTTGTTTTCTTTATGGATTGTGGTGGTGGTGGTGGTGGTGGTGAATATATCGTTTGCTCTTGTAATTGTAATATCTTGGTTTGTT